>NW_028263386.1:21225833-21409166 GCF_051168715.1 Poecilia mexicana | reverse complement strand
AATAATACATGCCCTTTAATAAGAGATCTCGGACCTGACCTTTAAATCTAGCTGATGGGAACCAACGTCGGTTTACAGTCACATTTGTCCTCTGGAAACAGTGGTGTATTTATGGCTGCAAGTACACAAACAGTGTGTCCACCTATAACAAGAAGACAGCACTGACGGCACTGCCGAATATCATCCGGCTGTCAGGATGACAGAAGTGCATTGCATCCTGAAAATCTATATCCTGATGCTGTGATGCATTTATGAGTTACAAGTGCTGAGGATAAAAAATTTTCAGTGCAAAAAATGTGAGACGTAAAACCTGTTGTCCATCCAGTTTGATTGGGTTTGAGCTATGTTGCAAAGAAGAAGGGCCAAGCATAAAAAAATACAGGCCTCGGACGTGCAGAGGTAGAGGCATACACCAAAAGAAAGTTGCAAAAAGCACACCATGCTGTTTAGATTTTATTGTAAAATAAATTTGAAAATCATTCAACATTTTTCTTTCACTTCGCAGTTAAGCACTTTGTGGTAACAGGAGAAAATGTGGAAAAGTTTAAGGGGCACGAATACTTTTGAAAAGGGCTGCATCGATTCATCTGTTCTCCTGTGATGCAAAGGATTACACTCACGTTGCCATGATGAAATGATGACGGTACTGATGCTCACAATGCTGCTGATGGAAGCAAGCTGGTGATTCATCACATTCCCTCTAAAATAGAAACCCTCGGTTTATATCTGCTCGGTGTCCATGGTGACAACTGTTAAAGTGTGACATCAGAAGCCTTTAGAAATCTCCTTCTTTCCGTCCCTCCGTTGTATCAGGGGCAACAGGGAATTTTATTTTCCCGACTCCATCACAGAACAACCCCGACGCTTCCTGGAGAGAAAACTGAGAGCGAGTGGTGTGGTCCAGGAAGCAGGGTAAACCCCTGAAGTCGCGTTCACAGGAAACAGGAACGGAACTGGGGCAGACTTTTACTTGCCCCGAAGCCCTGTCAGACTTTGTCAGTACGCGACTGTATGTGGGCCATCGCTGGCACAGCTTGACTGAGGAAATCGGGCTACAACAGGCAGGCAGGCAGCAACCTGAGCAGCAGCCAGAATGTAGGTTAAATGTAAGGTTACGTAATGTGGACTGAAAGCCCACTTGTGGTTTGCTCTCGTTGCAGATAGGATTAATAGGCACTGAATAGATCTCTGTGTGTGCCAGTGTTGAGAAACACAGGGTATCTGCAAGTTTTAGCAAGTCAAAGTTGGCAACTTTCAGTGGCAACTTGAATGAAACTTCTTTTTAAAATAATTATCATACAGACGCAGCCACTTGCACTGTGCCTTGAATGAAATTTAAGGCACAGATTGCGCTAGATTGTAAAATGCTGCCGTTTTACAATCTAGCGCAGCAAAACCCTTCGTAGTGTCAAGCTTAAAAGTTTTATTTTATTTTATTTTTTTTACCCAGAATGCACCTAACCTAGTCTGGGTAGTGTTGTCCGGTCAATTGCTGATAAATTTGCAATTACCCATGACAGACGCAGATAGGCTAGCTAGCCAGGGTGTATTAGCAGCTAGTTCCCAGTAGCCTTTACCATAGATATAATAAAGATTTATTTACTTACTTATTTACTTATTTATTCTTCTTTTTATTCTGTTTATAACCTCGACTGCCTCCAGTCACAGAACACAATGAAGATGTCTGTTTGTGAGAAAGGAAAAAAAAATACACATACAAGGTTAATAGCCTTGCTGCAACCTGTGATTAATGTAATTAATACCATATTCCATTTTTAAAATAAATTTATGATATTTTAAGTCCTTAATTTTAGATGCATGAATTTAAGACTTTTAAAGGATGTACGAACAACCACGAAAAAGCAGCAGTGACATCACTGACAGACATGTTAAGAAATCTGGTCAGGAGTCTGGATCAGTTGACACTTTCGTTGTTACGCTAATATAGTTGATAAGCAAAACAGTCACTGTACATATGCCACTGCTGGTCTAACTCCATTCAGTCTGAAGCAACCCATTAATTTTCCACCATGACTCGTTTCTGTTCTCTTTGCGCTGTAAGAGCGCAGGCTAAAAAAAGGATCCACCCCCACTTCACCCCCCTTCCTGACACATTAGGACACATGCAAGTCACAGTGTGACAGGCTGCTTGGGCAACAGGAAACTCCAACTGTATTGCACAGATGTATTTTTGGTCCAGGCTGTGCAATTGTCCTATAAATAGCCTCAAAGCCTAACAGAACTCTTTGATCATGTGCTACGAGTGAGTCGCACCAAGATGCACGGCGTGGATTAGCTGCGGTGTTGCTAAAAGTCCACCGCGTGTTGCTACCTGTTTGTGCTGTTTCACTGTACTGATCCTCCTTCTGTCTCTCTCCCTGGTGTTTACTCCTCATGCAGGTCGCTGACAGCGGAGCGAAGCGAGTGCAGTGCACTGTAGTGATCCCATCTAAAGTGGGTCACTCTCTCGTAACACACTTACACGGAGAGCTGAGGTCAGCAGGCTGTCTGTCCATCCTCTGGTCAGAGTATTTGGACTAACAGATACTTAGGTGCCCAGAGCAATTTCTTTTTATTTAACTTGTCGGAGTGAGGCGTATCGACGTGGAGGTCAAACCACAGGCTCATTTGGTGTTTTAGTCTTTCCCTTCATCTGTCTACCCATCTGTTTATCTGATGCACTCTGTGTCTGTCTTCTCGAGAGCTCAGCTTCATTTTTCTTTCTGCAGAGTAGCCTGTGATTATCTTTAAAAGCAGATTCACTGGAATGTTAATCCTTTAATTTTCTCCACTCACTAGTTTTTTCTTTTTTTCTCTTTTTTTTGGTGTGTGTTTGCACTGAAATTTCTCCCCCTGGCACTGTCATGTGCATAAATAAACTTCAGTCACGTTGGCATTTGTTTATAAAGCATAACACGAAAATCTGAAAATAGGATTTCTTTGAGCAAAAAGATTCTGCGGATTTACACCAACATCCATAATCCGTGTTTCCATCTGCAGCGCCTCTTCGCCGAAGGAGACTTCCTGGAGTTTTTGGAACGGCGGCGTTAGAGGAATCATGTTTCAAAAAACCAGCACCAATACCAGGGAGAGTGTGTCACCAGAAACAAGTGCTTAATCACCAGATTCATGACAGGTTTGGGGGGCTTCGGACATGTCCCCTATGGGAATAATAAACAAACTGGACTTCTTTACCAACAATTCATGTATTTTCTGAGCCCCATAAATGATAAAATTTAAGTAAAATCTGTTATTGCTTTCTTCTAACAATGGCTTTCATCTTGCCACTCAACTATCAGTAGATCTTCATTTTCCTATTTTTCGTCTATCTGGCCATGTTTAACTTATACCTAGTGCACATTGGTCACTTTGGGTGTATAAAGTGCTGCATAAATATAGATCGATCGATTGAAGATGACATGAGAGTCCTGTCTCATGTGGATTATCACGGAGACAAAGACAGAAGTTGAAGTTGTGTCAAGCTCTTTGCCTTTTTCATCAAACGATTCAACAGTGTTACTCAGATTGCTTGGGATATTAAGTTAAATATGGACGCAAAAAAAGCATATCCAGTCAGTGGGTTTTGGGTACATACAGCATATACAGTCATATTCAGTAAACTAGAATATGATATACAAAATTTCAACCTTTAAACAGGTATTAAACTTATGTTAAGCCCACATTTCTGTTTTTAAAATATTTGTTTTATTGGTCGGATTACATCAATTTTAAATGTTATCCGACCAATTTAAATTTGAAATGTAATGTTTTTTTAGCTGTAAAAAAACAGCATAACATCATAACAGAAATAAAAGCTTTCAAGCATCCATCTGTGTGCAATTAATCCATATAATGTGTTTCAATTAGGGATAAAGTTCTTGAAATAAGTTGACTTTTTAGTCAATCTAATTTATTGGGTCTGATAGGTGCTTGCAAACATGAATGATATTGTTCAAAGTTATAATGACGAATATAAAACTTTTTATGTTTCACTTATGATTTTGAAGAGCTGTCATTGAAATTTTACCAAAAAAACTAAAAAATCCCGAAACACTTTCTAGCTTTTGTGTATCACCCAAGAATATCAGTAACCATCCCGTTAAAATCCTTTTGGACAGATAAAACGCTGTTCTCAATCTAATTAAATTGCTATATTTCACTCACAATCGTTACTACAAATTTATTAACATCTTCTAAATATCAGTGAGCCTCTTTTTCACTTTAAGTTAAAGGGAGCAAGCAAACAGAAGAGGTGAGTAAAAACCCTGGGCTGTTTTCCCAGTCACCAGCTGGAGGGTTAAAGGTTCTTTATTTACTAGCTCGTCATTACTGGTGCAAACTGCTCCAGTGTGAACACAACAGACAGGAATCTGTGGGCAGCACCGAGAGTCATGAGTGTCTACCGCCTCTGCGTGTGTCACAGCCTGCGTCAGGACAGACAGATAAGACACACAGAAGGACAGGTCCCAAACAAGAGGAGGCTCTGCGCGGCGCTTCCTGCTTCGCTTAACCTGGCTTTGCGATAAATGTAATTTAGAAAAATGTAAAGGTTTCGGTATTCTTTAGCTCTAGCTAAAGTCTAACATTAAGATTAAACTGTCAAAATGTTTTTGAGGTCTAACAATATTTTATCGTTTAGTCGTGATTCACAGAAAGCGGTAATGTTGCTGTTAGCATAGCTAACGACCTGGGCAGTTGTGCGCAGGTGCGAGATTCCAGGCGGTTTCAGAACGGTGAACTATCTTGAGACAGCCTGTGTCTTTGGCTGCTCCCAGCCAGTTCTCTCATATTCACACTAGTACTACTGTGCAGCTTCACATAAACAGAACAAAATGCTCAGCTGGCCCGACGGCAGCCGAGAGCTGTAACTTCGTGACAGTCTCAGAGCTTCTTCACTAGCATGCTCGTCTTTACTTTATGGTAAGTAACTACAAAAAATATATAGGAATACAAGCGTAATGCGCTTGTATTCCTCAGTGTTACAGTTTGTAATTTGTTCAACCCATAGTTGCCTAATCGTTTTAATGATAATTATGTAGCTAAAGTGAATATGATTTATGGGCAATTAATTGGTAATTATTGGCAATTGTACAGTTTTTATGATTAAAATAAACATATGGACTTTAGAGAAACTTCCACCTCTTGTTTCAAGAAGTTTATGACTGTGGTGCTGTGGAGCCGTCTTTTTGGAAATGTGCCCAGTTTTAAATGGAGCCTGTGGCACAGCAGTGTTTGTGGCGTACAGAAAGCGGGGAACACTGTTGTCATTGTAGCTGACATGAACCCAGTATGTGCGAGTGTGTGTGAGTGTGTGTGCGTGTTCCTCGGCGAAAAGGTCAGGAGGTCAGCTGCCTAATGACTGTTATTATGCCAAACAGGAAACGACCCCTGCGCTGCTTCAGTGCAAACCCAGTGTGACATGCGCGCAACATTCCTGCAGGGAACGCGAAAGGAAAAAAAGAAGAAGAAGTAATTCTCAGTAATGTAACAGTGTAACGTCGTCAGAACATGAATTTATTGACAGTCGGTCTTCTGGTTCACGTGCACGCGCACGTGCACTGTGCGCTGCCGCCGCTGCTTTGAACCTTTAAATTATTGATGCGGTCTCAGTGGATACCTAGATGTGCAGCGAGTCTTTCTGCTCTGTCAGATATGTAATAAATGGGATGGAACTGGGACAGGAGGCTGTCCTTACACTTACTCTGTGCCGCAGTATTAATTGGAAATGCTGCCACTGTTTCTTTTGTGTTAAATCTGTGGAAACATTTGTTTCACAGGAGAGATAAAAACACTGTCATGCAGGGAGATTCACTGTTTGAGTGTTCTTCCCAAAGAAGCTGACTGAGTTGTCTCTTGTTTCACCTCTGTTTTTTTTTAACAATGAATCCAGGACATTGTCTTCTGTTAATACACACACACACACACACACACACACACACACACACACGCACACACACACACACACACACACACACACAGTCTCACTGATTCAAGTCACCAGAAAGCCCTACCTGTTATGCACTACTTAGGGCAAGATAATGGCCGTTAATTCATACTGAGCTATGTTATGCTTTCCTTTATAATAAGTGAATTATCTATTTTAGCTCCTTTGTACAAGCTGTACATTTGTTCAGAGGTGAAACAATCAAGCAGCCACAGATTAGAGTCGACCGTCTTTCAATGGAATTCAAATACAAATGTAATTTATTAATCCCAAAGGGAAATTAAGTTGAATTGGTGATGTGATAAACCAGACTTTAGAAAAGGCTTACAAGGGCAGTAACTCAGGGCACCAAGATTTTTGGAGGAAAGAGGGGCGCCCAAAAATAAGTGTGTATGCTGTATATGTTTTACAAAGTCATATGCTTATTTCACATGTGATGTTTGTTTTTTAGTGTTGGATTTTTATAAATTTAAACTTGACTCAAATATTTTAAGTTTATCATATTTTCAAGTTCAACATGAAGACATTTACTGGACATTTTAAACCAATCAATCAAATGTACAGGCCTACCTATTAATGCTTTGTGATTTGCATGAATAAAAGATTTTTATTTATTTTTTCTGGAATTATGGCACCAAAACGGGCTTCAGCCCACGAGCCCTTATTCTTCTAAATCCGGCCCTGGTGGTGTGCAAGTTTAACACTGAATACTTACCAATTCATTAAAAGCATTAAAACTAAGACCTCTCACCATTTTTACCATTTTAGTTTATTAAATTGTAGATACATATAAAGACATGTGCTTTGATTCATAAAAGGTTATAATCTTGTTTTCTAGTTGTTGTTTTTTAAAATAAAAAAAGCCTGATTAGTGCATCTCTACTCATATTAGATTGTAAGATGGCAGTACATTTGTTTTTTGTTTGCTGTTTTTCTCCAAAAGTGTGATAGCAAACAGAATGACGTGCCATTATTAAAAAAAGAAATGTTGTAAATAGAAATCAAATTTGGACCTTAGGTTTCACTCTGTTGTGATTGTGTAATCAGACAAACTAGTTTAAATTGAGGCTGCATTACATTAGGAAATCAGTTTGTCTGTTTCGTTTCAGCCCAACATCAATCAGTAACTTTCACCGTGGGAAATCGTTCATTGTTCTCTGACGGCCCTTTCTTTCAGCACTCTCTTCGGCTAAGATCTGTTTCCCTCAAAGCGCTCCTGTTTGGATCTGTTTTCCATGTTCGTATCCAAAAATAGCAGCCTCTTGATCGCCCAGCCCTGAGCATGCAACCGCTGGACGCTCCGTTTCCATGTATTCTTCACAAAAAAAAAAAAAGAAAGAAACTTAAGGAATCACTGGAATGTTAATTACTCTGCACGGAAACGAAAGAAGAGTCGTGAAGTTGCTCTGTCGCTGCTACTTCTCCTAAGTGCTCGGCTAGTTGTAATTGAGAGGAGGATTTTCCGAGTTAGCTTGTGAAACACGTTTGGTTTCTAGGTAAATCACTATCAAGATCGAATTAGCCTAAACAAACTGGTGGCTGGGAACCGGCTCCACCAGGAAGTGCTTCTCATTCCTGAAATTGTCACTTGCAAAAAAAAAAAAAAAAAAGTGCAAAGCATATTTAGTGTCATTGTTCACTGATATGAGACTGTTACAGTATCATAACTTTGACTAAAAATACAGTGATAAAGAAAAAAATATACACATTTAAACATGGTCTAACTGATTTTATTCCAGCAAAAAAGCATCAATTATTTCTTCTTATGTGACATTAATTTTACAGTTGGAATAATATTTTCTATAAAATTAATGTGTTATTGTATCTTTGATAAATAGACACAAGTAAAAATAATAAAAATAAACCACCTTAAATTTAGATGCTCGTATTAGGTAAAGTTCTTACCAGGAATACCAAATCCTCACTGGATTTCTGAAACTGAATCCTTAAAATTTTATTTTTTGTTAATACAACTTAATTTCAACATGAAAAAAAAAAACAAAAAAACAAAGTGAATATTTTTTTTGTGTCCTATAAACGCTGGGACCTATATATTTTAAAAGGGTTTATCAGATGCTACATGTGTCAAAAATTACCATTAGCATTGATCTTTAAAAGCTTTTCAGCATAGCAGATCCTATAATAAATAAAACACGTTTTGGATTAATGCACAAGAAGAAAGTATGCAATAGCAGGTTGGGGAGGGGCAGCAGTGTGTTTTGCTACAGGATACTAACTTTGGTATTTCTAGGACTTTGAAGCACTTCAATTTGAAATCCAAAAATTCCTCCTCCTCCTCCTCCTCCTCCTCCTCCTCCTCCTCCTCCTCCTCCTCCTCCTCCTCCTCCTCCTCCTCCTCCTCCTCCTCCTCCTCCTCCTCCTCCTCCATTATTAGGCTGCACATTTATTTCAACACAATGTTAAGTTATTTAAACCTGTGTTTTTGTTTCTTCTGTGTTCTTGCAGAACGTTTAGGAACCGCCACAGCCAAACAATGAGAGACATCCTTAAGAGGAAGTTTGCAGAAGTAGAGGAAAATCCCTGCTACTCCCCTCCCTCCTCCTCCTTCTCCTCCTCCTCTTCTTCTTCTTCTTCTGCTTCTCCATCTTCTCTCTCCTCTCCTGCCTCCTCCGAGTGGGAGTCGGACGGGGAGGGAAGCTCCTCCGAGAACCACGACTTCACACCTCACAGTCCTGCGTCAGCCTCTGGATCGCCCAGTAAGTCTCCCGCTCGCGTTTGTTCCCCTCCCCTCGTCTTTCAAATAATGCAAACCTCCTTCCTTATCGGCGCGTTTCCTCACCAGCGTTTTATAGGAGTGTCTCTTATCAACCTGGAGCAGAAGTTATGACTGACTGATATATTTAAAAGGCCAGCCTTTAAGCCCCGTTGCAGATAAGATGCGCAGAGAGGGGCCGGCTCCTGCAGAGCGTAGATCATTTGCTTGAGCAATAAGAAGTAGTGGGATCAATTTGAATAGCAGGATCATTTTAAACAAATCGCATCAAATGGCTTCGTTTAGATAGGAGGCCGCTCTCGCCGTCACTCATCAGCGGCGTAATTTACCCTGTTCAATCTCGAACTGGAGACATATTTAAACACGAATGATGTCGCAAAAATAATATATTAAAATGATAAATGAAAAAGGCGAAAAATAAAACTCCCAAACAAATAAAGCCCCAATTACTTCCTTCCCTCTGCGGAGAGCTGAAATAAACCTCACAAAAGCAAGAAGCAAACTCGACTATTTAGAGAGGAAGGAAATAAAAACAGAAAAAAAGCGAATATAAACAAGAAGAACAAGAAGATCTAAATCCATCATATTAAGAATAAAGCATGGCTAGTTCTGCACCAAAAACCCAAAAAAATGAGGGAAGAGTGAGGCTCAGTGTGGACACTGGCGTGGAAACAAACACCGGGGTTATGGAGATGTTTTCAGAAAGGTTACAGTAATCTCTTCCTCAGGACAAACACCGCCAATACGGCACAGTCAAGGATTAACAGATTTAGACTGGATGTGTTCAGACAAACAGAGCAGATGATACCAAGTCAACCAGCTGGGCTCGCTTTCCTTCACGTATTGCTGCCGGGTGTTCAGACTTGGATGTGCTTCATGTTGTTGCTGAGGTCAAACTCTGACCCGACGGACGCTGTCGCAGACTGCAAAGATTACTTTGCAGAGACAAATAAAAGGAAGAAGAAGTTCATCTGCTTTCTGCAGCTGATCGGTTACTTGTTTACACAAGCCTTTCTTGGCATTTCCTTTTCACTTGTGTTCAACTGTTGACCCCAAATGAAGCCAAGCACCCCCTAGTGGCCGCTTTGGAAATTACAAAGGTTTCAGCAAAAGTCAGACTTGTTCTTCATCAGTCCGTTGAAGATTTTTTGTTTTATTTCAATTGTGCTTGCATAGTGATTATCTGTAAGCTTTACACATCTATCTGTATGTATCTGAGGCTGAGCTGAACCACTAATTTTGTGGATGGGCAGCTTATTTACAATGCAATATAAAATTATTCATAATCCTTGAACTTTCTCCTAACCTTATCTGGGACTGAAGCCGAGAATCTTCTTGCCAAAACACCACAGTGCTAATAAATTTCTCGCCATGCAGTGGAAAATGATACATGGTTTTCAACGTTTTGGCCAGAAATTGCAGACGCCAAGTGTATTACTGTACTATAAATAAAAAGGTGAGGCAGCCAAATCAAAAACAAAACGGAAAGAATGAGAAAAACAATATTAAGCATGGAAAAGACAATGAAAATGTTCAGCTAGCAGAGCTGATAGTGTTAAAACTTAGATTACACACATGAAATCTGTGAGGCTTGTGGTTTTAATAAGTAATACTTGCGGTATATATTTTGTTTTTATTTGCAGATATGTCTCTGCATAGAATGCTCACTGCTTTATCTAATGTTTGTGATGTTTTTTTCTCTTTTTAAACCTGAGCAGTTTGGCCCATCCTGAAGAAGCCGAAGCTCTCAAAAAGGCCGAGCAGCGTGCGCTTCGACCAGGTGACGGTGTTCAGCTTCCCCCGCTGCCAGGGCTTCACCAGCGTACCCAGTAGAGGAGGTGCCACCCTGGGCATGGTGCGCAAACACAGCGCCCTCCGAAGGTACACCGTTGACGAGCATGCAGTGGAGCAGCGCAGCAGGCGCAGAGAGAGGCACAGGGAGAAACTAATTCAAGAGAGATTTGAGGCACTAAAACACCAAGTGAGTGCTCTTGATCTCAGCTTTGCACTGGTCTCGCTCACAACGTTTCTCCTAACTAGAGCCGCTGCTGTGTTTGATTCCAGCTGATCATAAGCGGAGCCGTCGACCAAATCGAAGCGGAGAAGCTGACGACGGATCAAGTTCTGGGTGGAGACCCTGACGTTCATGTTAGTGAGTCGGATTTGGAGGACGGAGGCTACCTTCAGCCGTTCTCTTCCAAACAGCGACAGGCTCTCCTCCTGGCGGCGGGGGCAAAGGTCATCGACAAGGAGGAGAAGAGGCAGCTTCATGCTCTGCGGCTCTCCAGGGAGGCCTGTGGCTGCGACTGTCGGGGCTTCTGCGAGCCGGAGACCTGCGCCTGCAGTCAGGCGGGCATCAAGTGCCAGGTACAACACTGACTTGCAACAAGTCGCGTTTTTGTTACGGACCTCAAAGTCTTGGGAAAATATTAACAAAATCTGAAAAAAAGATATGTATACAACAGGGATGCAAATGTCGATTAATGGTTTATTAGATTAAAATAAGTTCCAGTTGATTAACTTGTAATGTCTGCTTTGACCTTCTTTAGTGTTGTAATTTGGCCACCATTCGGAAGAGGGCGCTGCTGGTCATTCTTAAATAAACTAGTTGATACAGAAACAAAGATGGCGGGGCCAGAACAGAAAAGGGAAACGGTCCAAACAGAGTCCAGTGTGGAATGCAAAATGGCCGTTGTTGCGGCTCTGTTTTGAAATGTAAACACTCCACAAGTTCCTTAAGCTATAACCTCAGCGCTCATTCAGTGGAGCTGCATGACAGCTCAATTAATAGTCAGTCCATTAATAAGATCAATCAGCTTTAGATTAACTCGTTAGTCGCTAACTTGTATCCGTAGTGTGCTGGACAGCAGTGAGCTCTAAAGCCAGGGTGTCCACGCACCCTTAAAAAGTCTTAAATTTCTTTGTCCAAAATTACTGCCTTTAATTCATTTTTAAAAAGTGCAATTTGGCCTTAAGCATGTTATTCACAAGTCTTACATTTTTCATGGCAGAACTATTTCATGTAGTTGTTTTTCTCCTGGGACTTTTTATGTCAAGCAAAAATTTGGTTCGCACGCAACATCTTCATTGCATTCTGTGACTCAAGGCGGTCGAGGCTACCAGCAGCTAACTATCCTTTGTGCCTCTACCATTTCCACAAAGCCAAATAGATAGTTTTAGTAATAGAGCACAATCTCCCAACCATTCCCTATATTTAGTTTTAGTCTTAAATTTAATTCAAACTACATTAAAAAAGGGTCTTTAAGTCTTAAATTTGACCTCCTGAAACTAGAAGATACCGTGCAAATCATACAAGGCAAATTTGTTAACGAATGATGAATTTGATGAATTCACAGACTGTTTTCCTTTGACCAACAGGTGGACCGCTTCAACTTCCCCTGCGGCTGCACCAAGGACAGCTGCGGAAACGTTCAGGGGCGCATCGAGTTCGATGCCCGGCGTGTTCAGACTCATTACATCCATACGCTCATGAGGCTGGAGCTGCAGAGGCGACTACGACGTGAAACACTCATCTCGGGGGAGCAGGCGGTCGTGACCGAGGAGCTCAGAGACTGTTCAGGACACAATGAGTCCAACACAGAGCAGAACACGCAGGAGAGCAGGTGTCCATTCAGGTCCGGCCTAGAGGAGGACCTGCTTCCTTTTGCCATGCCTGCCGTTCCTTCTTTCCGCTGCATCCCGGACCAGCTGGTCGTTGAGGAGAACAGCTGCAGCAGCGACATGTCCGAATCCTCCCTCTCCTCCTCCGAATGCGACACAGGACAATTCTTCAGCGGGACCCACACTCTTCCGGACAGAGATGCAGATTTGACCCATGACTCTGGCAATAAGAACTTCTTCTCGTGTGCCCAAAACCGGCACAGATGCAGCTCTGCAAACGCAGAAGACGATGACGACACACCACATTTGCCCGTTGCGCTTGCAGACAACATTGACGCCAGCAGGAACTATCTCGACGAGAACGCCAATCAATCCAGAGACTTTTTCAACGAGGACTCTTTCGAGGACTTCCCTAACACGCCGTCTCCCACCGTGGGTTACTCCTTCAGTGGATACATGGACCTGAGCCTCTCCTCTGACTCCGACCTGGAGTTCTTCCACAGAGACTACCCCTCCGGACCGCTGCACAGCTCCTTCAAAGAGCACAGACACTCTGACAGCTTCCAGCACTTCCAGCTGTTTAGCTCGGTGAATTTACCACCGCAGGAGTCGAGCACCCAGCTCCTAGAGTCTCTGATTGGCTGATTCAGACACTCCGCTTTCATAGCCAATTTCATAAAACGCCCACATTAGTGCTTTTTTAACAAAACAACTATTTATAATAATTTCTAAATGCAAAGACCTATTTTTCCCTATGGAATATTATTTTTGCCTGAAAGTTATTTTCAAGAGAAATCACACTTGAATAATTAGCAAAATTTTTATTAATTCCTTAAAATAAAATTGTAAAGGGATGTATTTAATTTATACCATGACCAACAATATCATGCACAAAGTACGCATATGAACTGCAATGCATTATCACATGCAATGAAGAGCTAGGTGTTGTAGCATATTAATTAAAACAGCAACTCTCTGGATTAGGATAAACTGTGCTCTGCTGGATTTGGGAATCATTCTCACATCACTCTGATTATTTCCCAGAACATACTCTGAGTACTTGTTTACTGGGCCGATACGTATTTATTTATTTAATCAGTGATTATTTTTATGAGTGGTAACTCATAAAAAGGTGACATAATTATTAACTGGTAAAAATGGCAGAGTTTACATCAGAATAATAACTAGTATTGTAATGGCAACAGTTCGAGTCGAGAAACAGTACTTTTCCTTTACCTTTGAGTGTATGAAAGCAGTGGTGTGTCAGATGGTCCTATAGACTCCATATTTAAAGCTTTATTTGTTCTTTTTTTACAGCAGACATTTTTATTCCACAGTACAGAAAACATCTTATGGTTAGTACGCCTGGCCCGGTTAGCGGTTAGCCCTTTCAATGAGACGCTTATGAAAGTGCGAAGAGTGAATTTTAGGCCTTGTACACACGTAGCCATGTCTTTATAAAAACGTATATCTCTACCACGTCGTTTAAAAATCATATCGTACACACGGGATCGGTTTCAGAAAAGTTTTCAACAAGAACCTACTCGTACTCAGTTCCGACCCGGAGCGTTGTTTTAACCACGCCAAACCCTTAGGGGGCAGTGTAGCGCAAAGTTAAAACATATCTGAGCTTACATCTGCGATTTCCTGTTAGGAATCAAACATGGCGCCAGGAGGTTCATTTATAGTTTGAACCACTATTAAATAGCGTATTTAGTTAAAACACAAGACGATGTCGGTTGGGAATCAAGTATGTGGATATATTTGCACATTATTTTTTCGCAGACTGTAATGCGTGGGACCCATGTCAAATCTCTACTTTGGTCGGAGTTTGTATAAACATTTGTTTTTAATAGTATAAAACTGAGTTTTTGTGTAGATGAAATGCCAAAACGTATGGAAATGAATTTATTTCCCCGGAAATCTGGCTACGTGTGGACTATGCCTTTTTTTACTCGCTGGCTTAATAAAGGGTTTCCCTACTTTTTCTACTTCTTGCTCAAATAAGCTTTCCCGTTTTAAAGGAAAGTGCATCATATTACACATCTAGCATACATTTTTGTTGTTTAAATGCCGTGACACTGTGGTGTTTTTGCGCAAGGTTATTATACTGTGCGAATTTCATGCTGACCCAAGATTAATTGTTGCTTTAGTTCCTGTGAAGCATTTCTGGTCCGTCTGTTTGAGCAATACCAAAAACAAATGCAGCCGATGTACTTTTTTTCCCCGATATGTAAATATGTCGGCTGCTATAAGCTCTGTAATTCCTCCCGTTTCAGTGTTCTGCCGCAACCATTGACGCCATGTTTACAGCAGTGTCTAATAAAATCTGCTTCAGCTGTAGTGTTGACTTATGTAGCTCTGTAATTGTTCAGTGGATAGTCATGGATTTTGTATGTGATGCATAATGTTTAGAGATCTTTAAATAATATATTTGAAAAAAAAAAAGGCCAAATATAAATATTGTGCTATTGTTAACAGAGCAATGATTCATTAAAACAAATGTTTCCTTTTTTAAACTATGGAGTGCATCTGCATTTTGTTTTCTGAAATCTCAAAGCCAAGGGCTCGATAATGGTGGACCGCTATCGAAAGTTTGATGTAGAAATGAAAGATACAGCAGATTGCTTTTGATTAATGAGTGGCTTAAAACAGCATGTACCGCCAGCTCAGTGGACCTTATCGACAGTCACAGAATCCTCTGCCAACATAACCATCTTTTGAAACCAGATGAGGTTTGTCTTAATAAATCTGGAATAAAACTGTTCACATCAAACATTTCCTGCACTGTAAATCAGAAACAAGGAGCTTCTGCCAAAAACCGAACAAAGTACAACATGGACCAGTAGGAAACACTAAGTGCTAGTCCCTGCTGAGCTAAAAGCTGTCTTTGAACTGCCTTTCTGCTGAAATGTGTTATTGTGACGGAGTGAAACTTGGACACACCATGCAAACAAACTTGACTTCTCTCTCTGCTGAGTTAACAAAAGTCTGGTCGTTATATAAAAAAAATTATAGTATGATCCATTCACCACAACATAGCAATGCTTAACGTGTTCAGTGAAAACCTTTTTCCGCAATTCCAAAAAATTTGTTTGGCACGAAAATTAATCATAATAGATAAACTCATTATTTTCAATGAAAAAGTGACACTAAACCAGTGATGTCCGATTTTTATGCAACATGAGCCAGAATCCCACAGTTGAAAGTACAAAGGTGGACATATTGTTTCTCCAACTTAAAATGCAAAATAATTTTGTTGTGATTTTAAACGTACCATATGTTAATGAAACAAAGTGCATTTTCCTAACTTTCAGTTTATTTGGTCCAGAAAAAACCTTATGTGAATTAAATGTAACAGAATCAATAATGTGCTGTGTTTTTTTCTTTCTTCTTCTTCTTCCTCTTCTTCTTCTTTTTTTTTTTTAGCAAAAAGTTCCTGGAGGTTTATATTTATACTTACTATGAAATTAAAATTAAAACAAAACACAACCATTAAAAATTACTTTGGGACTAACACTTTCCGTTAAAGAAGAATTAAATTTGTCATTGAAATTGACATGCTACAAAATGACAAAAATGCCCACTGGAGAGCCAAATTTGAAGCATTATTCGACTGAACTTAGTGGCCACATAAAATTGTTCTAATGGCCACGGTCCATACTTTGGGCGTCCCTGAACTAAACCATGTGTTCAAGCATACGTACGCATGCGCAGAGTAGATCAGTTTTGGCGCTCGATAACAGCGACGCTCGATTGTTTTGGGCTGCTAAAAATGGTTGCGAAGTGTCAACCATAGCAATTCTCTGTCGTTATTTTTTTTAATAACACTAATAAAATTAATAATTCTTTTCTGCAATGGGATTATCGCAGAGCTCAGAAGCCCCCGAGGGAGGGACGTACGGATACCATGTCCACGGCGTAAGGCTGGCTGAGTCTCTGTTTGAAAAGCGCAGCAGCTTAGCTGGAGTCCTCACTGTATGCTAACAGTTAGCTAGCCGAGGAGCTGCGGCTCAAGAGCCTCTAAACACGAACGATGATGTGGCATTGTTTACTCGTCGCCCCGCGGGGAGAAAATGACAGGACAGAAACATTTCTAAGAACAGTCATTTTGTAACGAAGAGGTTGCAATTACTGTGTTTGTCTCGTTTTACAACAGGTGCGTTGAGCTAAATAACTAGCTCAACGATAAATCAAGAGAGGAGGATAAATGTTTCCTGGAGAGAGCTTTAGTTCATTCAGCCGGTCAGAATAAATAGCGTTTAATTAATTGTGTTTCTGAAATTATTTAGCAAACATTAGCGAGGTGGGTCTTTTTAAACTGACATTTACAAACAAACAGAAAAAAAAGCTTTAATAAAGGTTATTCAATTAGCAAACCAATAACTATAAATAGAACACAATCTGCCAATATACATAAACAACTATAAGTCCATACGGTTGCTATTACATAAATATTTTTGAATAGTTTCTGCTTGGCAGCAGTTTTGTTCCTTTCATTAAACAGACCCAATACTAAAAAAAAAAAAAAACTAGCGTAGTCGTAAAATTTGACATTATCATTCATATGTAACTCTGGTGACTGTTGCAACAAATAAAAATGGTTGTAATAAAACTTTCTAAGTGATTTCTCAGACCTCCACTCAGTAACTCAATCATAGTAACCCAGAGGACAAGTTCACAATCAAAAGAGATTTTTGATTTAGTAGATGCTCAGCTTTGAACAATCCCGAGGCCGTTTCTTTTCGATCTGTGCTGTAACATAGTCGCAGATTACATTGATTCACTTGACTGTTGGTTGCTTATGACATTTGAAATGTACAAACTTTCTCATGCTTTGCCCAGGAACGCACCAGCAGCATTAACGTGAGCCTCCTTATCTTTGTTGTGACAGATTCAGCCTAATTCTCCTGCAGAAAAGGCCGGACTGCAGCCCTTCTTTGACTTCATTCTGTCTCTAGACAACCAAAGACTTGTAAGTTTTACGCAGTAATGGCAACTTTATATACTCCACAGCTGCATAATACTTTGAATCACAGTTGCCTTTGCATATCAATGTGTGCAAAATCTCAAATTTTATATTTAGTAGCTGTAGTCATAATTATTATTTTTATGGAATAATAGACTATTAGATCATGCCTTGTAGTGTTTTCTTAGGTAGATCACACCATAAAAAAATATCATAACCACCATTCTCTCAATACATAATAGAAGAACAGATAAAGTGAGAATGCTGTTTAAAAATCTCTGTTTTGATTCCTGGTCACTTGTCTGTGGGCCAGAGTGAGGAAAATGAGCAGCTGAAGGAGCTCCTGAAAGCCAACATGGAGAGAGCTGTGAGGATGGAGGTGTACAGCACCAAAACCACCGGGGTCCGAGAGCTGGAGGTGGTGCCCAGTAACATGTGGGGGGGACAGGGCCTGCTGGGTGCCAGTGTTCGCTTCTGCAGCTACCAAGGAGCCAATGAGAACGTCTGGCACGTACTGGTGAGCCACTTCCTCACTCTGAAAACTCATTTTCCGATTGTTATTTCAATCTTGATGCGCTTAAAAGCATTTTTTAAATTTTTGAGTTCCCTTTTGTGCTTCACATCCGACCCGTTTCTCCTAGGACGTAGAAGCCGGTTCACCAGCGGCACTGGCAGGTCTTCAGTCATACAGTGACTACATTGTCGGGGCAGATCAGGTGTTACAAGACGTAAGGCTCCTTTAAGACTCCCTCTTTATTGGCATGCATCACTACACCTTTTAATTTACATGTGGTGTGTTATTTGGCAAATTGGATAACAAAGCTAGGTTGATATGATCTTATGATTTACAGTCGGAGGACTTCTTCTCGCTGATCGAAGCCCATGAAGGGAAACCCTTGAAGCTGCTGGTGTACAACACACGAACAGACAACTGCAGAGATGTGATGGTCACACCCAATGGAGCGTGGGGAGGAGAGGGCAGGTAAGAGGCAGCAACATTTCTTGAGACATGCATTCCTTTGCTGTTAATGAGGGTACAAAATCAGGAAGCTCTTAAATATGTTTGTCTTTAGCTTGGGTTGTGGCATCGGTTATGGCTACCTGCACCGCATTCCTGCGACTCCAGAAATGTCGACAGAGAAGCCCTCCATCCCAGTGGCAGAAGAGAAATCCTCTCCACAGGAGCCAACGCATGGGTACACAGAGGTAAATGTGAATCTATACACGAGAATAGTTGATACTTCTTCTTTTGTGTTTGGAATAATATCTTACAATAGTTTTGTTAATGTAATGCAACATGTAGTTAAGCCGGCATTTTGAGAAACGCCAACATTTGACACCCAGTACAAAGTAGTTAGTTTGCACTACCTTCCACTTTTACCTGTTTTCCCTGTATAAGCTTATTATTATTATTATTATTATGTTTTGAAATGCAATTGTGGTTAGATACTTCACAGACCATTTTAATTGTTGTTGTTTTGTTTGCTCATTTAGGATATTAAAAGTGTTAAATGTTCTTTAGAAATAAAAGTCTTTTTTTAATCAATGAGTGGGTATACTTGCATTAATAATCCATTATTATTGTTATTGTTATGGGTTGAAAATGGTCTCAAAATGACAATATTATTGTTCATTGCAACAATTTACACAAACAAAGTGAACTTGAAAAGTCAAAACCACAGTAAAACTGCAAGTTTTCTTGCCGGACAAACTTTATGCTCACAAACAACACCCACCGTTGAGATAATATCAGCAAATCAAAGCACAGCTGCATTTATGCCCTTCCATGTAATGAATTTTCTTTGTTTTCCAGGCGCCTCTTATGGCCCCTTCAACCCCCAGTGGAGATTTATTAGATGTGGAGCAGATCACCCTCCTAGACTCTGTGATACCGCCACCAGATCAGACGGTGATGGACTCTGGTTGGTTCAGATTCCTGTTTTTTTTTACTCATTTATGAACATAAAAAGTATGATCTCTGGAGATTGCTGAAAATCTTGCCTGCTTGGCGATATTTCTCTCCAGGTTTATCTGATTCGGAGGTGGCAGTGATGAGCCCTGACCCTGCAGATCTTTTGGACAGGCTGGACGTGTCCACGTCGTCCATCGACATGACCAACACTTCTCTGGCGATGCACGAGGAGAAGGAGGGCGACATATCTGGTGTTGGTAAGTGGCCAGATGAATCGAGTTTTCAGCGATGGAAATGAACTTAAATTGATTGATTGATTTTTTGCCATGCAGAGGAGCTGGAGGACAGTGCTCTGCCCTCATCATCTGCAGAGAACCAGAGTGAACTACTGGAGCAGGTCTCCTATGCAGCTGTGGAGCTCCACGCTTCTCTTGCCGCTCCTGACACTTGGTCTGACTCCGGAGTAGCTCCAGCTGAAACGTCTCCTCCGCGCACCGAGTCCGCAGACCTTCAGAGCTTCGTCATGGAAACCAGAGGCACCCCGAGTCCACCTCTGGGTGTGCGGTCCCTTCCTGTGGAGGCTCTTCAGCATTTCGCTGAAGAGCCTCCGTGCCCATCTCCAGTAGACCCAATCGCGACCGCGGCTGCTAATGAGGCGGACTTTCAAGTCTTAGGCGATGTGAAGGCGTCGGCGTCTGAGTCAGCAGAGCCTGTAGATCATCAGAGTGGTGGGGGAGAACCAGAAAAAACACATTTTGATTAAATTTTCCTTTGGTCATATAGAGGCAACGCTAATGCATCGCGGCATAGACAATCAATATTTACATTTCTTTTATCCATTTCTATAAAGGACGCCCTACATTGCTGTGAAAAAGCAATCAACTAGGGCTGGGCATTAAATCAGATTTGTTGGTTAATATATATATATATATATATATATATATATATATATATATATATATATATATATATATATATTTTTTTTTTTTTTTTAGAAAATTTTGATTTTAAGTTGGGCCACAAGATGGTGGCCCAGTTAACTTCTACTTATTTGGGCTTTGATTTCAAGTAAACTCTTTGATGGAATATAAGCGCCACGCTAAGATTTTTTTTTTAAACTACAAAAATATAGTCATAAAATTACAAGAATTTAGTTGTGCGATGATACGTTTTTAATGAATAAGTCATCATTTTAATAATTTTACATTGTTTTTTTTCTGGAAATATTATGACTATATAGTTGGAGCCAGGCCCTAATTAAAATCGTAAAAGCCCCTTTTTAAAGATTTTTTTTTGGAAAAGAAAATGAGGAAAAAATAGATTAAAATCAGATTCTGTATGAAAAAACTGATTTTGTCATCAAGCTAAATTGCCCAGCCCTACTTTTTGTATTTCCTCAGCTTATCTGAAAACAGAAAAATACTTTTCCAGCAACGCATGTAGGAAGTGAGACAGACCAAGTTATTCCAGATTGTTGCACTACAGGTACTAGCTGAGACTTTAACATGACGGAAGGGCGATATCTTAAGGTACAAATACAAAATTAAGTTACAGATTTTTTTAAAATTATTTTTAGCAAAAGGTTTATTTGCTTGTTTGGTGAGAAATTAGTGGACACGGGTTTTTGAAAACGCTGCTTCCAGAGCACTAAAGAGAGGAGTACTTGAACGGTTCCAAAGACAAACACATCGACTACTGCAAAGCACAGCTGCACCTTCACGTCTCTAACACTACGAACTTCTCTGACACTACTAGACTGCTGGCTGGTAAAATAGGTCACAGTTGTCCTCCTGGTGCACTGTTCCATCTCTCCTAGTGTTTTTGAAGGAGCGTTGTTTACATAGTGATTACTCAGCTTTAAACATTGGACATGGGACACTTTTAGTCGTGGTCTCCTTTTGATTGGAACTTAAAGGGCTTTTATTATAGCAATGTTTGAGATGTGTTATTTTTTGTTTGATGTAATATTTAGAAAATGTTTCACACCAGCTCTGATAAGATTGGTGTGTTTTTAGCAAAGTCTTTAGTTTTAATTATTGTAATTGCTGTTTTTCAGCTGCATAGCTTTTGGAGAGTTTTATTCATGTATAGCTAGCTGTCTGCCCATGTTTTTCTTAAAAGAGATGCACTGATAAATTAGCCAGTAACCTGACTATTAACTCAAAAATCTGATATTTTTTGGGGTGAACACACCATACCATATCACATGCAGATTGCATAAACAACACTCGTTAGGGTTGTCGTGGTTACAAAGCAAGGAAGATTTGAGTTTTGGCCTTTTCTGGATCAGTGAGCTGTTTAAGGTTGTTTTCACGCTTGATAGTTCGGTAGACTCGGCTCGATTGGGAACACAAATTGCAATATTTGTTACATTTTCAGCTGTTCTTTAACACTACAGTATGTTTTAGGAACCAAACTATTTGAAAAACAGGTTCTGCTCCTCACCCGCGGTGGCGCTGCATCAAGAACCACTAAAGGAAACAACACAAAATCCTCAGAAGAAGACACGAGTGCGACTTGTGAGCAAATTTTTAATGCCGTCTGACTTTAGCTGTTGTAGGATTTAACTCTCGTCTTTGGTAAATAACCTTGAGCTAGGTCCACCACTAGCGCTGGGCATCCTGGGTAAATTGTTGTATTTACAAAAACAAAAGATCATGAGCAGAAGAACTGGCTCATGGTCTTTTATCATGCAAAAGATAAATCCTTCACCCGCTAAAATGTTTTGTTCACATTTCATGAAGAAGGAAGTTGTGCTTATGTCTCCTTCAGAGGTCTTCGTGTCGTTTCCTTCAGTGGTTCTTGATGCAGCGCCACCACAGGCGAGGAGGGGAACTGATTTTTCAAAGGCTTTAGTTTGACAGTGCAGTGTGAAAATGAACCGCTCCAGCTTGAAAATGTAACAAATGTTGCTGTTTCGGTTTCAAGTTGATCGAAGTCCACTGGACTTTCAGGTGTGAAAACACTGAGAATGAACACTTAGAGGGAGCAGAGAGTTGTAAGAAGCTGTTTTAAAGGAAGAGAGATGTATGTTGTTTAAGCTGCTACAGCAGAAAGTGGCCATTTTCTTCCTTCACAATTTATGTTTGTTTCATTGTGTAACCTGCTGTTATGGTGCTTAGCAGTCCGCCACACAATCTTGATTCAGACTTTTCTGGGATGTTTTGAATGAATAACTTTTAGTGATCTTCATCATCATACAAACATAAGGTGTTCAAAGTTCAAGTCAGTGGAAGCACAGGAATGTAAGTATTTAAAACTGAAATTGTAGTTGCCATTAGTTGGGAATAATTCAAGCTGCAAGAGAGTGAGCGAGAGCCATTTTCCACAGATAACGGGAAGGCTGGAGGTATGACGGCTAACGATTTGTTTTTCTTTTGAGCCGCCATCCTCTTAGCGAATCGGCATAATTTGGAAGAGTTTGAACTTTTGGAAATTTAAAATCGGTAAGGGAATGCAGATTATTGTTTACGATGGGTATCGTTATCTAAGCTAAAGCTGGATTAAATCAATGATTTTGTCTTTATTTTAAACTAAAAGCAAGTAATTTTACAGCATTGTGTGACTTCACCCTGCTACTCAGACCATAATTGACCAATCAAAACAAGGATATATTGAAGCCTGTTGACTATGATCCTCAAATCTGTACTGTCAAGTCAACGCTTCACAAAACGATCTGAAATCAGACCAAAACAAGATCTCTGATCTGTGCATCTCTACTACTTGGCATCATCGACACCTGTTACTTATGTCGTCTATGCAAAAAAATGTAAATTTCTAATGTATTTTTGATGAGAAAAGCTTTTGTAAGTAGAAGTCTGAGATTCTTGAAGTACTCTTCTATTTTTTCTGTTGTCTTTATGGGGCTGAATATTTTCATTAAAGTAGGTGCCATCATGCAACAGTTGATGTTTTTAAATACTTTAGTCAGGAATGAATGCATAATGAATGTGAAATGGGTGAGCTGATTGTTAAACAATCGATTTAAAAGAAAGTGTCCCTTGTTTTTATTCCACACTCATCAGCTGATCACATTACAGCCCAACAAACATCCATTTGTCATCCCTACAGATCTGTCACTCTGAAGACCATTCCAATTTATTTCTTTGAATGCCTAAAATATACATATTTCACAAATTATTACAAGGAATATTGCAGTAGTATGGCCTAATTTGAGGTACATTTCCTATCTTTATTTTTTCTCTCTCCGGGTTTTCTTGTTTTGGCCAATCAGAGCTTGCTCCATGTGGTTTTCCTTTATGGCGTTACAACACACACACACACACACACGTACGTGTCATGGCAAAATTAACTCCAGAAGATTTACAGTGAAAAGATCTCTGCTCTGAGACCTCCAAGAGAGACGTAGCCGTTAGCGTTTATTTCACTTTGGTGAGTTTCCCACAGTGGTTGGATGCTCCTAATGCTCTTCTATTGAGATCCCCCTTCAAGTTATAGTTACTCTTAGTAAATCTAAATGACATGTACACAAAGAACAGTCCTCACTGCCATCAAAATCACTGCTTGAGTTATTAAGATATATACCTTATACTTGTTTCCAATTCCTAAAGTGACTTGGAAAAAAACTAACATTTGTCAGGGTAAACTCTTAAAAATCAAGTTAAGTTACTTTCATGATGACCAATGTGCTCTGGCAATTTGAGAAAAAAAAAAAGTATTTTTTTAACAGAAACTGTACAAAAAAAAAAAAAATTCTGCTAAACCCAAAACTCATTTAAACAAAAAAGAAAATTGCAAATATATTTACAGAAAAAAAAAGAACAAAACATTCATTCGTGGAGAACAGCACAGCTAAAAACGAAAGACGGAGACAGAGTGAGGTTCTGCAACAGTTAGGCGTCTGAGTCGGTGGGCCAGTTCAAAGTGAAGGTAGCGGACGAGGATTCGTTTTAACGCAGAAACCAGGAGAAGTCCTGACGGCAGAGGATGGGTGCAGAGTGTGTAAAACGGGGAAGAGTTTCTGGAATGTACTAGAGCCAACAGTCTACTACATCCATACACACTCAAACACAGACTAACGTCAGTCGCTTCAGGATGCCCGACAGGCAAAGATCCGAGGAACGGAAAAACAGGTAGCTGAAATTGTGTGAGGGGGGGGAAAAAAACGGTCATTCCTTGAAGTGTGGAACAACCGGTGCCGTTTCCTCAGGAGTGTGTTGGCTGCGCCGGAGTGTTCTGGTCACTTCCCCTATGATAGATACACCATGGATCATGTCCTCGGACGTTTACTGGTTTCTCATTGATACGGTGACTCTGGAGCACGTGACGGGGTCGAGTGGGGACTACATGGTGGAGGTGGGTGGTGATTGGCAAATGACAAGAGTTCTCCTTGTAAAAATGACAAATTTCATGTCGACTTCTGCCTATAGTGAAGTGTCAAGTCCCCTCCACTCTTCCAGATAAAATGTTTAACTGTCCGCAGGTCCATGTTGGGGTCTAGAACCTGTATAAAGAAAAAAAGATTACCGAGACGAAACATTTCTTTCAAAAAGTGCATTTAAAAAAAAAAAAAAAAGTTATTTTGAAGGAAGAAACTTTAGCGCACCTGGTCTTGACACATTAGCTCAATCTTCTCCTCGGCGAGCATCGCCATGTCTTCTTCCTTCTCCTGCTCTCCGGGTTTGTCGTTGGCTGAGGAGCTGGTGGTCTGCGACTCGTTGTCCAGGTTTATGATCTTCTCGTAAACGTGCTCCATCACCTTCCTCACCTGGAGCATATCACTGGCCGAGAGACGGTCCCTGCAACGCAGACGGCAGGTTCGTAACGGAGTAAAGGCTTAAATGCTGCTCAGACGGACAGAATCCTCCGGAGGCTTACTTTTTTAGAGTTTTTGCACCAGAAGAAGAATGGGGCTGGAGGTAGAATGGGATTTTGTTGAATTTGGGCATATTTTTCTGAAACAGAACAGGAAGAACATGTTAGCGCACAACGTCCCTGTGGGTAATTAGCATCAGCGAACGTGACAAGAACATCAAAATTCTGACGTTAAATGTGCCGTTGTTTCAAATCTGGTTTCTAGAATGCAGGGAATGTTTCCTCTGATAGAGGGTTATGTTTTTTGGATTAACAGATTAATAATTGGACAGCAAAGATAAGATTTTTTAACAGAATTTGAAGCAGATGAAGCTACAGATAGGACATTTGAGAAGTTCTGGGCAGAATATATTTACAATTGTTTTTCTTTTTTTATCTTGAATGCAAAACTTTTTTGTCCAGCTTTGGTTTAGTTACTGCTCTGAATATATAGTTTAAGTAAAACTTTACATTCTCTGTTTAATGACTTACTAAGTTAGTTGACAATTATTTCAATAATTCAATTAATCTGATTAATCATTTCAACCCCAGAGTCTACTTGTATTTTAGTTCTTGAAGGGAAACGAGAAGTGGCCAAAGTTGAAAACAAAAGGAAATTATCTACAGTGTTCTGATTGGTTAAAAAGGGGCTCCAATTAAAGTTATTCCACTATATACTTAAGAAACTCCAGGTTTTCACGTCAATACTCACATCTACAGTTATATCAATGACCCACTGTGGGACTGTCTCATTCAGCAGCATGGATTCAGTCTCGCCGCCTGAATCTCTACATAGCAGCCTGCAGCAGAAACACGGAGCAGTTAGAGAACCACAACTTCACCGATACACAGGATCCTGAATGTTTACTCGTGTGAACCTAAAGAGAGTTCTTCCTCCTGCTTCTCCAAAGATGACGGGCGTGTGAGGTGGGACCTGGAAATATCCGTTTCCTTTCTGCACCCTGTTCTCCTGCTCACCGTTCACTGAACACACACACACACACCAGCGATGAGACGGTCTGACCGCTGCAAACACACACAGAATCCTCAGACTGTTGGATCTAACAGAAAACTATCCTCTCACCGTGGTTCACCTCGTTTTCTTCCTCGTCCATGGGGTTGATGCGCGTTCTGGGCCAGAACTCCAGCAGAGCTTGGAGCAACAAGCCACCCAAGTTCACTGCAAACGAGGAAGACGCAGGATTACGGTTCAGATCAGTCGTAAATGTTATGACCTCCGCTGCCTAAAATTAAAGTCATTCACCTTCTTACGAATCGATGGTAGTTTATCGCACTACGATTCTGAGACTGAACTCTGATAAGAGAGTTAAGAGAGGCTTAACCCTGCAGATGGGCCACTAAAATGCCACGAGCCGTTACATTTCACAAGGCTACAGTTAAAACTACACATGTTGAGGTGAATTAAACTATAAAAAGGAAAACAACAATCAATACATCAATAAAAGGAAATAGATTTTTATTGTTTATAAAAGCTCCTTGCTAGAATCTGAAGAAACGGGTCTAATCAGTTGTTCCCATGGCAACAGACTATTCACTCGTGTGACATATTCATGAAGCAAACACTAAACACATTATGTATGAACAGGTTCCAGCCAGCTACATAACAATTATCTAAAGCTTGCTAACAAAATTAAAAAGATGCTGCAACTCCACTTATGCATAACAAATGCATAATCTTTAACGGGTTTTTTTTTTCCTCTGGTTTCTTTTTCTGGACCACTAAACTTCTTTTGGGTGCCATTTTGTCTGGTTTACATTTCCCGCTAACGGGAATGATCGCTACTAGCTGTCAATCAGCTAGCGACGGCCGCTACACCACTGTGTGTGACGGTTTGGTCCAATAAATATGTCAATCCAATAATGGGAAAAAACAAACAAACAAACAAACAAAAAAAAAACAACTGAGCTAAAGTTAATAACAACAAATAGTCCCTGCATTTCACTAATCATTCTGAAGCATGAAGGCAGAACCATACACACAGTAGTCACAGTATTGTGACTGATTTGTGTGTATTTTAATATAAAGAAAGATTACTTACACTTTGGATCAGATCCGTCAGAACTTGAAAATCCAGCATCCTTTGCAGACACCCAAGCAGCAAAGCAATCACTCTCATCCAGAGTAATTGTGAGCATCTAATGGAAATAAACAAAAAAAATTAATATTCATAAAAAGAGTGACATCATATTATTATTATTAGATGCATTAACGAGCTGTGTGAGTTGGGAAAGGTAATTAATACAAGTCGAAGCTGATAAAAGCAAAAAAAAAAAAAAAACTCACTCCGGTTTTCAGATCGACAGAGAACCAGTTTGGCACGTACACCATCTTGAACCGCTTTTTAATCTCCTCATCAAATTCCACTTTGCCCAAGTCTTCTCCTTTGCAAGCCTTGGAAGAAACGACAAACAAAAAGATAAACATTAGGTGCATAAAAATCATGTTTTTGTCTGTAGTTTGATTTTAAAGTCAGAGTTCATTATGTGTTTTTTTTTTTGGTTCACTTTAAATCAAGAAATGAATAAAAAGTATCCTCTATAGAACTAGCAGGAGGTTTGGTTAGCCAGCTAACTCTTTAGCATCCATCACAGATATGATGATTCATCTTTTTTTGAATGTCAATTTTGCTTAGAGACCAAATAATAAATTACTTCACTTGTTTTTGAAAGGGGAAACTTGCATTATTATGCCATTATCAATATATCACTTGAAAGTATTCTCAAAACAATGATATCATAATTTGTGGGACAATTTATCGTCCAGCAAAACTTGTAATCGTGGCAGGCCTATTGTCTTCTCCTGGGAGTTTTCCAGGAAAGCCAACAGATACCTGGATGAACAGCAGGAGTTGGTCGATTTACCTTGAGCACGTCCCAGTATGCCACATTGTTGTTGGTGTCTTTGGTGAGTATGTGTCTCTTGTCATTCAGAATGTGGCACTGTATAATACTGGCACCTCCTAGGAAACAGGAGTTAATTACACTTTATGAAAATGAGCTCTGGAGAGCTTCCCCCTGATCCAGTCAGTCATACTTTACCCTTAATAACTTGTTCTGGCTGAGTACACAGTGGAGTCAGAGGGGTGGTGCAGTCGTTGTCGTACTCCCCTGATGATCTGAAGTTGTGCATTCCCTTTAGTGACTACAAACGCAAACAAAAGAACTGCAAAGCCTCATAAAGAAACAGCATTTAGATTCTTCCTGACTTGGATGCAGCTCCGGCTCTGGTTAACGTGTAGTCAGTCAGCCGGTTATTGTCACGCATGCTTACCCATTTATTCACAGATGACTTGGTGGTGGAAACCCAGATTGCTGGAGGTGGGTCAGCAGATCTGTCTAGCTCCATCTGAGCAACAGAGAAAGACATCAAGGTTGACCGGCTGAGATGTTGATTTAGGATCACCAAGGGGAGAAAATGTGGGAATCATTTCAAAAGATGCAAACAGAGACAAGAAAACAAAACATTTGCGAATAGTAGGGCTGCACATTTTTGTAATTGATTATTCTATCAACAATTAATTAACAATATGCTAAATATGAAAATAAATAATTCAGTTCCTTGTTTTTTTTAATAAGAAAATAAGCATTTTATTGCCTAAAATGAAGCAACGATTCTTTTAGCGGATTTGAACCGACTGAAAATTAAAAATAAATTGCCACTTGACGAGTTGTGAGTAAAATGTTTACAGGCAAATATATATTTTTTTAATCTTAAAACACAAAATTTATATATATTTCATACAATTTAGGCTAAATTACTGCTATAAATAACAGTAAAGTATTTTTTTTTTCCAGATGTCTTTTTTGAATCTGTATGTTCCCATTAACTATTAATCGATTACTAAATTATTTGACGTTTTTTTCAACAATTGATTAATCGTTTCAACCCTGATTAACGCCTAGGCTTAAACAAAACAAGCACTTTTGTTTCACTTTTTCTGTGCGAGATGATCCGATGCATCAACTTTTCGTCGGATCAAAGTTCTGACTTCTTACTTTGAGCACCGGGGCCTTCTCCTCGCAGATGAGCACACGGATGTCCGGGTTTCTCAGGTCCGTGCAGTAAATCTTCTTGTCCCTGCCCCCAGAGTACACGTGTGTGAAGGCCTCGTTGACCTGCAGAGCCCAGACGCCTTCTTCATGGACCCTGTACGTGGCGATGCACCTCTGCTGGCCGAGCGACCACAAGCGGATGGTCCCGTCCGAGCTCCCCGACAGGCACTGCGTCGATCCGAAAAAAAAAAAACAACCCAAAAAAAAAAAAAAAACATAACTGGGGTTAGATATCGGCGTCCGCTAGCGACTGACGTCTTGGGTCGTTTTCAGGAGGCCACACCTGAGTGCCGTCGCGATTCAGGAGCAACGACTTGACGTTGTCTGTGTGACCTTTTAGCTTCATGAGCTTTGCACACGTTCGAGGGTCCCACACTCTCAAAACCTGACACAAACAAAAAAATAATAATTCTGACATTATTTTTTAAAGGAATTCACTTTGGAATACGACAGGAAATGACAAAAGCTTTATTTGATTCCTAAACTCTTTATTTCTCAATGGAGTGCGCGTGGCGAGCTCAGACCTTTTCAGTAGATCCGGAGACTATAACTGTTCCCATCTGGTTCATGGCCAGACTATAGATGGAGTCCTTGTTCCCACTCAGCGACGAAGCTGTTGAGAGAGAAACTGCAGTGAGCCTCCGGGGAAATCTCAGCCAGAGTCGGCAGAAACGACAACATCAGAGATGAAGAGGAAATCAACCGCTGAATGGCACCTGAAATCCATGCCATCTTTTTCCAGTCTGTGAGTGAATCACAGTAAAAACTGCCGGTTCACACAGATAACAATTCTCTTCAGTGCTGATGCTGTAACTGAGTGAACTAAACTCAAAGTTAGATATTTTTTGTATGCAATGTGCTTAGGGGAAACCAGATATGAAGGAGGACGCGACATATTGTACGACGCGTCGGGTCTGTAATCATTCAAACTGCAAGACAGCGAGAGAGAGCAAGACTTTGAGAGGGAACAGGAAGGCTGAACCGAGTGACGTCAGGTTGCCTTGCTTTGGTTGGAAATGTTTGCAGCCATTTGAAAATATTAAAGTTAACAAGAGGGTTTATATTTTCTATCTCAAATAAAAAAATAGATCTGACTATCTTGAGGACATTCGTTATTTTGTCATTTAATTCAGATATTGTATAGATTCATTAGGCAAAAAGTGAAATATTTCAAGCTTTTTCTTCTGTAATGGTGATGATTATTTATTACAGTTCATGAAAACCCAAAATTATGTGTCTCGGAAAGTGAGAAAATTGCATAAGATTAATTTTTAAAAAAGAGAATATTTTAAAATTTTGAAAACTATGCACTTGGTCGATGCTCCTTTAGCATGAATTTCTGAATGCGGTGCGGCATGGAGGCGCTCAGTCAGTGGCTCTGCTGAGGCATAACGGAAGAATGCTTTCCTATAGGTCTTCAAGTCATCAGGAAATGTCTAATGTTCTTTTCGACTCCGTCGATTCTCTGTGGGGTTCAGTCCAGGAGAGTTTGCTGGCTGACCCAGCCCAGGAACGCCACGGCCACTGAAGCAGCTTTCGCTTCCTTCGAAGTGTGGGCAGGTGCCAAGTGCTGCTGGAAAATAAAAAATCAACATCTCTATAAAGCTTGGCAGCAGAAGGAAGCATAAAGTGCTCTAAAGTTTCCCAGTAGATGGATGCATCCACTGTAGACTTGAAAGAACCCAGTGGACCAGAACCAGCAGATGATATGACAAACCACCAGACTGGAAACTTCACAATGGACTAAAGCAACATGGATTTTCTGTCTCTCCTCTCTTCCTCCAGACTTGTTGATGTGCAAATAAAGTGCTAGACTTTACTTTCATTTGAAAACAAGAGGACCTCGGACCATTTTGCAACAGTCCAGTTCTTTTGCTCCCGAGCAAAGATGACTCTGACGTCGTCTCTGGTTCAGGAGAGGCTTCACACAGGGATGCAACTTTTGTGTGGGATTTGTCTATGCGCTCTTGATCAGGTGACACCTGTCAGGAAACCTCTGCAGGTGTTTTGAGTTAATTGGCTGATTAAGGTGTGACACCACAAGTTTGTAATATTTCACTTTTCCACAATATTCAAGGACATTTGAGACACTGAAACTCTGATTTCTATTATCTGTAAGACATCAGAATTAGAAGAAATGACTGACATATGTCACTGTGTAATGAATCTATTTAATATTCGAGTTTCACCTTCAGACTGACAAAAAAATTTACTTTTTCAAGATGTTCTAATCTTTGTCAAGTACAAAGTTTCGTTTTATCTTTTCAAGGGCACATTCGCTAATCATTCATTTCAAATATTGGAGTTTTGACTGTGAACTCTATAAATTGCCCTCTACAATTGCAATTGAGAAGCATCATGGTAGGGAGGCAAGAAAAAATAAAATTGAACATTTTATATATTTTTATGTTGTATTTCGTGTAGAAAAATCAATATCGGCAGGTCAACGTTCAGGAAAACACAGATGTTGTTACGCTACGAAGTTCCAATTGACACACTCGTGATTATTCACAGTCAAAATGACATCAGTACTCACTGGTGACTGTGTTGTTGGAAGCGGTGAGCGCAGTCAGTGTGTTCACATCCCAAAGGAAGATCTGCCGGTCCAGACCGGCCGACGCCACTAACTCCTTGTCCTTAGCGTACGCTAAAGCTTTTACATAGTCCTTGTGCGTCCGTAACGTCGACATACAAAATCCTTTATGAGCATTCCATACTTTCACGGTAGTATCTGATGAAGCTGATATCACTGAAAGGAGGAAAAGGTGAGTCAGAATGAAGAAATTAAGCACTGAAAGCTATAGACAGCACAGCTGGTTGAATACGGGGTTAAAACTCACATGTTTTTCCATTGCAGCAAAGAACTATATCATTAACCCAGTCAGTGTGGTGCTCCATAGATGCAATGTATGGGTCCTGCTACAATGACAAAGAGCAGGAATTAGGACAGCTCCACGACTAACGACAAAACAGTGATTTTATGCTCTGACAGGACTCGTATGTGATTTAAAACTCTACTTTTTGTTGGTAGACGCTCCATATCCGGATGATGGAGTCTCTCCCTGCGGTGAAGAGCCGGTTCAGAGCAGGGTCTAACTGGAGTGCATTCACTCCATTGCGATTGTACTTCTCCACCTCGTCTCTAATCACGTAGGAAACCTGTGACACAAACAAGACAGAGTGCTCGTTTCTCCTGCCCGGGAAACTTTCTGGTTCAGTCCACAACATCACACCCATTTCAAAGCTGCAGCTCAATGTGTGCGCTGAATTTTTTTTCTTTCTTTGTAACATGGCAGGCTGGTTAATGCAAGAGCTCAATATTTCACACTTTAGGAAAATAATGCAATACGCTGTCGTTGAAACCTAACATGCGTTCACGTTATTGCGAGCAGAGTACACAACATAACCACCGAGCTAAGTTCCAGCAATTAGACGGAGCCGGAGCACCTTAGCTACTGTCAGAAATAAAGCAAGCATCAAAACGGTGCTTAGACAATACATCTAGCGTTTGTGCTGGTTTGCAAATATTTCTGTCGTGATTCGCACTTTTCCTTCTAAGCATATATTTTGTGAAGTCTTTTAGCAGAAAGAGTTAGCATTCAGACGTACAGGTTAGCAGCTGACGCTAACCGCTCACGCAAGCTAAGCTAGCTCTGTTAGCCGGCTTGAGCCATGACTCATAGCCGCAGCGCTGTTCTTGGGAGTCGCTTTTTACCGACACTCGGACGTTTCTAAAACACCTCCTTAAGACGAGAACCCTAAAGTTGTCACTGTCGCACAATCTGCAGACATGCACTTCGCAAAATTTACCTGTACTTTCCTCCGCCCAGCAGCATTTTGCCTGTGATGCGTGGCCATCTTGCATGTTGACAGTCAGTTCATGTGATGCTACATCCGGAAAAAGAAAGAAAACACACACGCCTGGGCTTTCTGGGTAATGTGGTTTGAACTTTAAACCCTGTTATCAACTTTCGGGGGGGGGGGGGGGGTTATGAGTAGTTCACCTACCAATGTGTTCGGTAAGGAAGTGGAAACTAATTTAGAGCTTGAATAAAAATAATTAACTGTGGAGTCACAACACTGAGGCTGTTTATAGAAAGGGACAGATCAGAGCAGGGGCGGATCTACCAGGGGGGCGAAGGAGGGAAGAGAAGAAAAAATATATATATATATTTTTTGTCCAGAAGCCTTTTGTAGTCTTTAAATTAAATATTAATTCACAAAAAATGTAATTATAAGATTGATCTTATAGGTCCCTGGAAAACTTAGTTATGACCATGCATCAAATAATGTCCCATTGAAAAGATACAAAAATATGTATATACCTTGACAGCATAAAGTGAGTGCAAAAATATGGCTATAAAATATTTTTTAAAAACAAATTCTTAAAAAGTAGAATGACATTAAATCTCTGGCTGAAGTTTTGCTTTTGACAGCCACTCAAAACATTTCTCAATTTTGGTGAATCCGAAACCTCACAAAATAAGTAAAATTTTATAAAAATCTTAGATCTTATAAACAAACTTGATTCCTGAAGTCCTGGGAATGCAAAACACACCAGCAAAAGCTCTCAGAATGAGGTTCTGGGATGCTTAAGTACAGAGGACATTTTAAAGAAGGATAAATAAAGAGGTCTTAATTATTATTATTATTATTATTATTATTATTATTATTATTATTATTATTATTTTGGCAGATGAGACAAAAGACATGGCCATTTTTAGTACAGATTTGTGAATCCAGTGGATAAAAGAAACACTTAAAAACTGAAAACTTTTACAAATAGTTTTGTAAATGAAGGGGCTGAACAAAAATGCACACAGCAGTTTTCAGAATTATTTATTTAGACAATAAGAAAATAAAATCCAAATAAAATTCAAGCTTAACAGCTTGAGGTTTGTGGTTGTATAATGTGTAAAAGCTCAATGGCGCTTTTACAGCACTTAACATCTGCCAGATGTTATCCAGGGGCGCACCAGTCTGTTTTTGGCCGCTAGGGGGAGTCCTATAACCTTACAGCTTTACATGGACCAAAGTGCGTAAAACAGGGTAATCCAAAGCTTGAACACTTCCCATCCTTTGAAACACACACACGCACGCACGCACACACACACACGCACGCGCGCGCGCATGCTGTCCCCCAACGAAATTCGGTGTAAAATTCAGAGTGAGGGAATCTGACTTCTAATTAAGTTTTGAGAGGGCGGTCAAAATTATGTGAGCTCCCCAGTATGTTGTTTCCATGTTAAATCAGAGCTTTATGCAGCATTTAGTAGGTCATAATAAACAGTTTCAATCAAAACACAAGCACAGGCTAAAAAAAACCAACAACAACAAAAACAAAAAAACATATGACGCATATTTTGTGAAACAAGCCCACTAGTTTATATGAAAAGCATCATACAATGATTGGATTGGATTAAATGAGATTACATGAAAGCGGCCTATTGTGGTTGTAGTAGGCTGATATGCAACAGCAACACCAATTCAGCTCTGGCTGGTGAACTTCTGACTTGTGAGCATCCCGGCGATTCAACTTGAGCATCCCCCCTCCCCAACTTGTTGATGGGCTAATACTGCCAGCTCTCTTAGCCTACATCCCTGTTCCGTGTTTTAGTGCGGCATGATGCGCCCACAGGAGCAGTAATCCTCTTCTGTGCAGCTGCTTCCTCCCTCATGCTCTCTCTTTTGCTCAAGGGCAAATCGAGGTGCGCCTCTGGCTGCCGCCGCTGCGCACTGCTGCTGAAGACAGCGCAGCGTCCTCTGCGCTCTCCGCGGGCTCTTGGGACCTTTTGTCGTTTGAGATGAACGCAGAAGAAGCGCCGTGTGAAAGGGGCCAGAGCCGGTCCAGTTGTTTATCGCACCCCTGGCAGCAAAGCGACATGTCGGTGTTTGCTTGGACAAGTGTTTTTTGAGCGCGAAACTTTGGACTGTGGGGGGTCAGCTGTCTCCGCTCGGGTGACTGGGGGAGTTTTGGGTTCGAGAGGAGATGCGAGCATCGACGTGAAGACATGGATATTACGCGGAGGGTTTGGTCGTTCTTCCTGCTGAAACCCGAAGAATTTCACTCTGAAAACGATGCTTTAAATCTCGGAGTTTCGCATGTAAGTATTAGTCCATGTCAAGATTAATATTTACGCATAGGCCAGGGAAAACGTCCTCTTAATGCCCAACACTTTGTTGTTGTTGTTGCTTTGCTTTATTTTTATTCACATTTATTTTCACATACAGTTAATTATAAAATCAAACAAGTCGAAGCTAAAGTTAAATGCACCAAGTCTGGTAATGCTCAAGGCATATTTAGTTAGTATTTTAAAGTTGCTCTATGTTGAGTGATCCAGTAGTTTATCTTGTATACCGTCTCAAACTAAAGCTCCTTGCATCCATCTTGTTTACTCTTTGACTGTCAGGGAAAATGTTTTTTTTTTCCTTGACTAAGACAACTGCTTCTTCATTATTATTATTTTTTTAATTTAACAAGCGTCTTGTTTCGTCAGCTCATTCCTTCTGAAACTTGTGTACTTAAGCTGTCTGCAATTACATTAAAAGGTTTCTGCCAGAGAAGTAGGTCATCAGTCCAGGGCAGACCCGGCTGAAAGTGGGAGGTCGAATCGCTCCTAACATGGCCAAGTGAAAACTCACTGTCGGCTTACTTCGACATCTTCTGAATTCATAAATAAGGCTTCTGGATCGAGGCTGCTTGATTAGAACAAAATGTCTCCGCTCTTTGATATCAATAGTGATAAACTTTTACCAGACCTGAAAAATGCTCATAGAAGCAACTTTTGTTGTCTTTTTTTTCCCAGTTGTGTCACTGCAGTCCATTGCTAAAGAACTTTTCATGTTTTGTCATTGTTCAACCATTGTCTCATGATACCATCACAAAGTGTCGCATAATTGGGAAGTGGACAGAATAATGACGCATGGCTGTGAAAGATTTTGTCATAAAAATCTGGAAAGTGCCACTAATTGAGACCCCTAAATTAAGTCTGGAGGGTTTGATTCTGAAACAGTACTTCAAAGTTTGAACAACTTACTGAGCAACATAACAGCAGACCTAGAAAAAGAGTGAAAGGTGGATGTGCAGACCTAATAAGACATGGCTGACACACTGGGCAAAGGAGCGAATAATCAGAGAAGCAGGGGTAAATCTGCTGCAGAGATTTATCCATACCAGGGAGAAACCGTTGACATGACAACTGGGAGTCCTGGATTTACAAACCGAAACAAAAAGAAAGTCATTGTCGAAAGAGAGCTGCGAGATAAAGTTCAAACTACGTGGTACAAAGCAAAGACGAGTTCAAAACTAAAATGTAAAATGTCTGAAGATAAACTGGATCATCTCAAGCATTTGTTAGTTTAACAACGAACAAAAAAAAGAGAAGAAATCAGGAAAGGAGCAAATACTTTTTTAAAGCATCCAGACCTATTTCTAGTCTCTCAATACTTAAATAATAATATTTTCCTTGAGTCCAACTAACATTATTACAGATCTGACACATGAATCTACATAAATTGCATTTTGTGGTTCTGCAACCCACAAACTAGTGTTTTTTTTTTTTATTAGGACAGACCAACACAAAGTTACACATTATAGTGAAGTTAAATAAAAATGATTATTTTTGTTTGTAAAGATTTAAACCAGATAAATGAGGTGTTTGTAATCACACCTCGTTTATTCTAACACCACTAAATAACAAAAGATTTCATTAGAATGAACGGTGAGGGTACAAAATGTTGTTTGGAGCTTTGAACCTTTCACAGATTTCACTTTTATTTCATAAAAGTAAAACAAGTTTAGCCTAAACGTAAAACCAGAGCCACAGTGGAATAGTCAAAGTCTGCAACTGAATCCATTTAGGAACCTTTAGCCTTTTTTTTGCCAAGATAAACAGGTAAACATTTTTGTCTCTATATGTTCGTGCAAAGCTGTCAGACTTTTATCTTAAAAGATATGCAGCTGTTTCATATGAAATCTCCCCAAAAAACACCTTGAAATATGACTCTAAGATGTAAAAAAAAAAAAAAAAAAAAGCAAAATAAAATCCACATTTCTTCTCACAAATGCTGTTTGGATTATGATAATTACATAGTGGTTACACAAGGAAGTAGTAAGTTTTAGGTTGTCCAGAAGGCCTTTGTTTCCATATTCAGAACATATTTCTGAAAACAGAAACATACTTTTCTCAAAATACAAAAACAACAAAATAAACGTATGTCAGGACTCTGGCTCCACATAAACAAATACATTCTCTTTTATCTTGTGTATCTCTGAGAATCTCATACTTCAAATAGCTATAATCAGATTGACAACGCAGTAAAATAAACATTTGCTACTTGATTGAATGAAGCCAAGAAAGAACAAACTAGATAAAAGTGGAAAGAGAAATGTTTATCTGATGGAAGGAGTGATGATCACACAGAGAAATATTATAAACCCGTGTTTTTTCTTCACATTTTGATGATTATGGCTTACAAATAATAATAATGATTAATAAATTCAGTATCTCAGAATATCAGTGTTGTAATAAGTTAAATATACAGAAAGTTGAGTGAAAGAAAAAAGTGGGGCATGAAAAGGTACAACAGGGAAAGAAATTGCAGCAGAGATTATTGATGAAAAATGATCAGAGGGGGCCTTGGTTCCCCCTCAGCCTCCTTTAGGGACGCCACTGCACAACAATGCCCTGATATCAATCTAAACATGTTGATTCTCAGCTTTAACAGTCAGACATCCGGCCCCATTGTTAAAATCCCGCCTTCAGAGTCAACGAATGCCCGGAAGAGAAAGTTATGGAGTTGGGAAAAAGCAATCTGGTGTCGACGTAAACACCTCCAGACATTTACAAAGGTAACCGTTTACACTGGAGACTGGAGGAAAATGGAAGATCCAGTTCTTTATATAACCACAAAATAATATTAATGTTAACAGCAGCAGCAGAGATCTTGTTTGTTTATGGAAGTACCTGAGCAGTGCTCCGCCGCACAGCTGCGCATCCGACCTGCCCCGCGTGAGAGCAGCGCTGCGATTGGCCCAGCCTGCTGGAGGCAGAGGAAGGGGGCAGATGTACTCTGCCAAAGACAGAAGACATCAACTCTCAGAGGGATTTCTAGCAGAAGAGTTCCTCTGCCTTTCAACAAAATGGCTCTCCTCTCATCTTTAGACTTCATGAGGCACAGGACTGGGATTTTATCAGATATGAAAAAAACATAACAAAACAAAATCAACAAATAAAAAAAAACAACATTAGACATGCAAACAGGTCAAGTTAAGTTGAATATTACACAAGAAATGGGGTGAGATGAAGTGGAAGCTGACAGATTCGTCTTCTACTTTTTGAGCTCACAGATGTTCATTTGTGGGAAAGAACTTCGGCTTTAGACACCAAGAATTAGCTGTGGAGCTACTAAGATCAATCAAACAGCCCTATAGTCTTTAAAACTGTTGGTGGTATGTTATATTTGAAACTTTTGCACAAATTAAGATAAAATGAAACTGGAAAATAAATACCATTACAGCAGTAGTTTTTAAAATGACATGGCATTTATTATTTGCTGCCTCGGGTAAGCTTGTTACAGTAGTGGAATTACATAAATAAATAAAAATGAGCTTGATAATTTCCATTCATTTTCATTATTTTATATTTACTCATTTCCAAGTAAATAAATTTTACAAAAAAATATATAGTCGCGATATCATGATGCTAATTTCAATATTTGAAAAGAAAAGATAAGCAGACCTGTCCATTATTAGAAATGAAACAATCGTCACAACTCTTTATTTCCCAGAGAAAGATTTCAAAGATCGGAATGAAAAATAGAATAATGCAAAATGTAAAAAAAAAAAAGAGAGAAAATAAATAATGATAAATACAAATAAATAAATAAAAGTAGTCAAACTAAGAAGATAGTGTTAAATAATGGTAAAGTGTAACATTTATAAAAGAGTAGATTATCAGGGTGGTTTTGTCAAGTTTGGTTCCTTTTGGATCATCTGAATTTCACATAATTTACCCAAATTTGCCACCAACAACAAAATTGTTCAGTTTTGTAATTATGTGTATATTTTTCATGATAAATGTTATATCCAGTCATCTAGGTCCAGTTTGTCCTGTAGTAACCATTTTTATTAGAATATTTTTTTCCTTAATAAATTAGTCATTAGTCTGTTTCTTTTTGACGCCTCTTGATTCAATCTGCCAAACGACAAACGCTCGCTCTCTGATCTTGTAGATAATGGCCCGTCTATCTCGTAGCGCACCGTTCATCTCTTTCCAGTAATCTTTTGTAATTGTCCCGAAAAACATGATAATTTCCCGTCTGATGATTCATCTTTTTTGAAGGGCAATTTTGTTTACAGAGACGTCATGAACATTTATGGTTTCGGTTGTGTGTAGGTTTTTGATTTTCTCCTTTATTTTGTTGTTTTTGATTGGGGTTTTTTATCGGATGTGTAAAATATCTTCCCATATCCCGAGTTGAGTTTTTTTTTGTTGTTTTTTTTACAAAGTTAAAGTTTATTTATCTATGAGAGGGCAAATTTGCATTATTACTATACCATTATCAATATCTTACTCGAAAGCGACAATATTATCGTTTATCACAAGAACTGCTGGGACAATTTCAAATTTGTGATCGTGACCGGCCCAGCCTGAGCAAAATAAAACGACTAAGTTGCATTCATAACTTCCTCAAACAGTTGCTCTTATCGTGTGCTCTGCTCCACTTTGAATCTAATTATATTAATTATTCAAAGCGATGATGACCATATCACATCTGGCTGTTATGGGAATTAAATTTCATTCAACTAAAACACTCTTCTCCTCCTCCCCACTCTGCTGAATTTAATACTGTACACGTCCTCCTGCAAGTAAGCTGTGCACTCTGGCAGGTCTGCTCTCTGTGCATTTCAAAGTAGATTAATTACACACTTTAACAGTATGTCGTTGCACAGATTGGATTATCATCACTGGTTGGTTGCTGTGTCGCTTTACTTTTACGAAGCAAAAAATAAATAAATAAATAAAAAATGCTGTATATGTGTTTCTCTTGCATGACGCCGTACCACCGGGACAGAGAAAACATTAGATCAAACGTGTTTTATCGACTTTGTGACATTGAGAATGCGCGTCGCGACGGCAAGCGAGACAACAATGTCACTGCACGAGATGAGCCGATCTGGTATCAACCTGGGCCAACTAAGCAGATCAGCGGGGAGCAGATAGCTAGCGTCTGGCTGAACGTGTGAAGGGATCAATGAATTTCAGGAGAGCAGGAGATGGAAGACCAGGAGCTTAGGCCACATGAAAGGGATACAATGGGTTTTTCTGTGTCAAACGGGGGAACACGGAAATGTAATCCTCTCTTTGGAAAGCTTTCCCAGTTATTAAAATATCACACTGTCCGTGGCTCAGATTCTGGAGCAAATTTGTAGTAGTGGAAAGCACTTTCATATTGGGTTGTTGTTGTTTTTTTTTTTAGATTACATTGTGGCTTTTCCTCATAACCGTAAAACATCAAAGCTGTCTTAAAGCCAGAAACCTGGTTTCTCAGAACAACTAAACACACGTTCCACTTTCAGGAACAAGACGTGCAGATTTTGTTGGGGCTGCGCTAGTACCACATTCTCCGGATTATAAGTCGCATCATTCAAAAACTGTGTCATGTATAAGTGAAGATAAGTCACATTTATTTAGGAATTGACAAACGTGAGAGAGACCTCGTCTGTGTCTTGTGACAGGTCGTGTTCAGTTAGCTGATTTTTCAACTGTCAGTTTTTCTGCTGAGCTTTTCACCAGCAGAGAGAAGCGGAGACGCATGCAGTTTAAATTGCATGAAGTGGTAACATGAAGGCCAGCCTGTAAGGAGGTTTTTTCTCTTTTTTGTTTTTTCGAAACAGCATGTTCTTTAAAGGGGAAGGACTATGTATCTTCCAGTGCAATCAAATAACTATGTTAATTACAGTTAGAAAATGCTATATTACTCTGTTAACCCTTTAACAACGTTTGTACCATTGTTGCACTGAGAAGTAGCTACTATAATGAGCTCAGCAGATGAGCTCAGTTCCACCCAGTGTTTGCTAATTGCTGCTGGCTAGTCTGAAGGAGCAGAGTAGCGGAGGGAGGATTGTTCTGTGAGGCAGAAGCTTGGAAACTGCATCTCCTAGGACGAACTGCGCCTCGAAGGCGGTGCTAGATCCACCCAGATGTTTTACACAGCTGAATGGTTGCCATGGGAAATTCAAGGATTTCTCAGACATGCATGAAAGAATCAGGCAATACTCCAGGTATGTTTTTGATGAGGGAACAACATTATAACTTGATGTAAAACTGAGAAAATGTGCAGTTGTTTATACGTAGTCTTGCTTTCAGCTCGCTATGAGAGAAATGGTAATGTTTAATCCTTGGTTCAAATGTGTCAATATGGATTAACATTTAACACAACAGTCAAAAAATGTCATGAAGAGGAAAAACAAACATATATATAAGTTGCACCTGACTATAAACCACAGGACCAGCAAAACTATGAAAACCTGTCTGACCTACAGCTGGGAAAATACAATACTTACCATGTTAGTTCGATTGACCAGTAAGCCGTCTTACAGCTCAACCTTTAAGTGTAGCAAAGGGAACAAAGCAGGTTGACATCTTCTAAGTTATCCATCTACTGAACCTTCCATTGTCTACACCCACTGATTTGTGCTAAGTTGCAGAGGTCATTAGGCGAGAGGTGGGGTACACCCTGGTCAGGTCGCCAGAGACACACAGGACATACAACCATGCACACACACAATTCAAAGAGAAAATTTGGGATTCAAACCCATGACCTTCTGCTGCAAATGGTGCTACCAACCGGGCCACCGCGCAACCCACATCCTCTTCCTATCTCAGCATATCTTGGAAAATCTCTCTTCAATATTTCTGACCTTTTCTCTGTCTTCCTCAGAATAAGTAAATTCTAGTACAGGACGATCAGGATGAAAAGATGGCAGCCATGCTGTTACCAACGGGTCCTGACGGCTTGCGGCGGTTCACTCGCGAATCCCTGGCTGCCCTGGAGCGGCGGGTGGCGGAGGAGCAGGCCAAGAGCTCCAAGGATTGCACCGAGGCTCAGAAGAACGCCGAGGCGGCCAAACCCCGCGCCGACCTGGAGCCGGGCAAGCAGCTGCCGCGCATCTTCGGCGACGTCCCTCCAGAGCTCGTCGGGGTTCCACTGGAGGACATCGATCCCTTCTACTACAAGAACCAGAAGGTGAAAACTTTTAGATTTTTTTTCTCAAAGTGAAGGCAACAGCGCTTATCTTTCTTTCTGAGAATATTTTCCCTCTCAGCTAAACAACTTCTCCAGTTCTGATGATGGGCTGGAAGCATCGAGTTGTAGTCAGATAGCAATTAAGTCAGTATATATGTATTTATTTGGTAATTTTTTATATTTCCATACACAAGTCGAAAAAGAAAAACCACAAAATGCTGAAAAAGAAAAAACACAACACAAAACTAGCACTATAATATTTAAATAATGTTTTATAATCTTCTTGTCAAACATTATTTAAATTCTTGTCAATGCCATGAACAAAAAGTGTAGACCAAAAAATAGTGCAGGTAGAAGCATAAACTTATTTTACTTTCACTTTCTTATAAATATAAAACTTAAATGACAAATCAAAGCAGCAGAATCTTTCCTGCATATTTTTCTAAAATCTCCCAAGAAATTCCAGCTGCTTGTAGACAAACTAATACAAGAGTGGATTGTCAGACTTTATTGTATTTGTTTGTTTAGCAAATAATTTTAATAATTTTCTGTAAGAGTGAAAAACAGTTTTCACCTCACAATTATTCCACTCTAACTGAAGGACAATTGTTTTTAAAGTTAGCCTTGACCTTTAGTATTTTTTTAAACAAATCCTCTCTTAATTCATAGTTTATTTCTTTAAATTCGAACCACTTTTGTGTACAGCTAGGAATTACACTAACCTTATAACAGAAATGAATCATTATACGTTTCAGATCTTTTAGATGTTTTGCTAACTTCTTCCCAGAGCTAAATAGAAGTTGGCTTAGCCCAGCGATGCTGTGCTGCCCATAGATATGCCTGTTTAAAAACTGTTTAACAGCGGTCCATCGGTGCATATTGCTAATAATAACCAACCAATAATCAACATTTCCGGCAGGTTTATAAAGTCAGTTGATCTCCAATGTTAAGCACTAATTACTATTTCTGGATTTTAAAAAGAGGGAAAAAGAAAATGGAGAAAGAAGCGCTTCAGACGTCAGTCTCTGTTTTCCCAGGTAAATCGCTGCTTCTTGAAATTTGTCATAGCGCCATGTTTGGCCTGATGCCCGTCACACTGACCAATCACAAGACACCAAATAGAGAGTTCTTTATTGTTTTTGTTTATTTATTTATTTACTTTTTTTAAACAATGAAACTCTTTGGCTGCAGCAGCGTAACAGAATTTAGGATTTTCTTACTTATTTTACCGTTTTGCTCTCAGTGCGTGATTTGTCACAGTTCCAGTTGTTTTGTTTTTTTAAATACTTTAGATATGGCGAGCCACTTCTTTACGACTGAAGACCCATACCCAAATATGAATATTCTTCCATCTTTCCAATCATGAGGACCGATTAGGAAAATGTTCCTCTGTGTCTCCTCAAATTTATTCTCTGGGTTAAACAGGAATATCTTTATTTTATTTTATTTTTTTTCTATTTTATTGTAATGTAGTTGTTTCTAAATTTAGAGCAAGATGCACATTTTGTTATAAAATATGAATTTATTGTATGATTTTTCACACATCTCAAACCAGGAGAAAACAAACAAAATAAAAAGAGGAATGTTGTCAATCCAAATGATGCACATTAACAATCCAACGACACACACACACACACAAAAAACAATATAGTTAACATGAACTTGTTAATATAACCCAGACATAATTTTCCCCTTTTTAAATATTCCACATTAGTTGATAAATAATAACTCATTAAAGAAAGAGTTTCATTTTGGAATGCATTTGGAGTTGCTGTCTTAGTGTCCACTAATGGAAGAATCAATAGAAACCTCCCTTTGGAGAGGAAATGTTAGCGATCCTTCAAATCATTTCTTCGTCGCGGCTCACCGTGACTAAGACGGCCTCTCTGCGTCTCTTTAGATATCTGTGGATTCTGAAATAGGATTAGCAAGTTTTGATTTGCTGAGCTGGTGGATCAGGCTGCCGCCCATTAATGGAGAGATGAAAACAGGACATGGCAGCCATTCTCAGGGTCTCTTTGTTTTGGCATGTGATGCGCTGCTGGATGGGAGGATTATCCAAAGACCTGGAAATATTTAAATAAATGCCACATCTGTTGGGGAAACATTCCGTCCGCTTTGGAGTTGCCTCCATTATCTCAACTTGCCCCGATGACTGCCTGTGGTGGAAGTTAGCACAGATGGCAGACAGAGAGATTGAGTCAACACTGTGCTGCTGCTCCCTCTCGGTAAAAAGGAAACAGCTGAACAGCTGCTGCCGGCTGACGTGCAGCCTCTCTCAGCAACATAGCACGAGAGATACGCTACGTTACAATGTTTGAAAATGGGATTTTTTTCCCCCACGTTAACACTGGTGTTTGTCTTTTGCTTCTCTTTGCAGACTTTTATAGTACTTAACAAGGGGAAAGCCATCTTCAGATTCAGCGCCACGTCTGCACTTTACATATTAAGTCCATTTCACTTCATCAGATCGATTGCCATAAAAATCTTAGTCCATGCATATCCTTTCTGAATGCCTTGTTGGTGTCCGTGTTTGTTGACTTTGCCGTTTTAGGTTAGGTTTGGAAGATGTTAGGATATTGTTGAATAAGGTGTCGTCTTAAGATTGAAGGTGAAAATAGAGACAGTCGAGGTAATAGTCACTGCGATTTGATGTCTCACCTGAGTTAAAGTTAATATGTAACTTTATCTGCCAGATAGGCCAGTTTCTAGTATTCAACAAATTCAAACTCACTGGTTTGTATTTCGCTAGAAAGTGTGAAATGGACACGTTTCTGATGAGTACGAGACAAAAATACAGTATATGTGGCAAGAAAAAAACAACAACGTTGCCTCGTAGTTTCAACGTTAGTTTATTACTCTACAGTGACTACATTATTCTGTGTTCTGGTTCACTACCAGCTTATTTTAGAAAAACAAATGCTGTATTGTGTATTTCTCTGCCACTCCACATTTTCCTGAACCATTGCCACGTTGTTTAGCTATTTCATAATGTTCACCATCCTGACCAACTGCTTCTTCATGGCCATGTCTGATCCGCCAACATGGACCAAATACCTGGAGTAAGTAAAGCTTTATCTCTCTCCGCTTTTCGTGTTTTTGTTTGTTCATCCCAAATGTTGCTAATGCAGAGTTGCCGGGGTCTGTTGCTTTATCAGAGACTCCTGCAGAATTACTAAAAATGTGAGTATATGCAGATGTGGTGCATGTCGTGTTTATGGCACTCCTGAACACAACGTCGGCATGCCGTGGAATGAGAAGAGCTTTGAACATGTTTCAAGGACTTTCCTGCTGTGCATGACGTGAAAGATTCAGTGGAAACGTTCATCATCTGAGGATTTTTACATTTTTGTTGCAGCTTCAACAATTATATGAAGCTTATTCTGAGAGAAAATGTTTGATTTCTTCCCAAGGAATTTGATGAAAATAGATAATCTGCAAATATTATAAAATGCTTACAAAAATACACAAACAAGAGATGCTAGAAGTTTCCTTATACCCACATCTTTGGCAAAACCTGAGGCTAAAAGTTTTAATGTCTAATTGATTCAACTTCTGTCAGCAACAGAGAAAACTAGTAGATTTGAAAGTGAGACGTGTAAAACGTTCTTTTTCTGATCATCTGTCACTTCCTGAAAAAAGTGAAGTGAAGTTTGTACTTTTTGGTCATTGCCAACATTGATAGTTTTTTGTCAAACTTCCCTGCCAGACCAGAGGATGATGACAAAATCACAGGTGACAACTATTGGTGACCACAAAACCCCCATTACAATACATTAAGCTCCTGCATTTATTCATTTAAACTTTTTTTTTAAGTTGAACTAAGCTACTAAGAATTTTTATTGATTTTCTGTTTTTCCCAGGCTGCCTTAGCTAGGTCTTATTTTCCCACCGCTCACAAGCCCTTTGTTGAGATGAAACTTTTTCAGATTGAGCTTTTTGGTTTGGTCTGGTGTAAAACAATAACCTGAATATTTGCACATATGTCCACTATTGAAGGGGCAGAATCATGAGTTTTCCAGACACTTTGTGCCATTCTATCGCACAATCAAGTAATTGACCCCCCATCTCTGAAAGTTGAATACATCCTCCATCTTTACTGCTTGATGTCTCAGATTTGTACATCGTTTTCCAGAAGGTTGTTGCTAATATCCTATTCCTATAAAAATAAAATAAAATGCTGTGGATATCAGATGTAGAGTGAAAATTAAATCTTTAACAGGCAATACAAAATGTATATCTTGCACGGATTTAATTAGCATTCTTTAAGTCATTAAACTTTACCTAGCTTAAAGTAGATTTACAACTAAATGCACAGCTGCTGGAAGAGGCTTCATGCTTTCACTTTATTAATACATTGCTGCTGCTCCTTGTTGTGCTTACAGTGCTGAATTCATATTTATGCTGATGACAATGTCCCATGCTGTCACTTTTTTTTTGGTTTCAAACTCTTTCAGCATGTTGTTCTTATCTTGCTCTCAGTTTGCTTGCTAAATCATTTCGTCATTGTTATATTTCTACAGATAATGTCAGTCTCTCACCAGACCACACCGCAGCTATTGTAGTTCATTTTAAAGCAGGGGTTAATGTGAGTGTAGTGCCCATAAAAATGTGTGTGTGTTCATCGTCCCGTTTCCAACGATTCCCAGGTACACCTTCACTGGCATCTACACTTTCGAGTCGGCGATAAAGATTTTCGCGAGAGGGTTCTGTTTAGTGCCGTTCACCTTCCTGAGAGACCCGTGGAACTGGCTCGACTTCATCGTCATCATCATGGCGTGAGTAGCCGTTTCAAAACAGTCTGTGTGATTTAGCTAAACCCCCTGAGACCAGTCATCCAGACTGGACGTCTGAAAACAACACAAAGTCACTTTTAATTCACTGAGCTGCATCTCCATTACAAATGTGATGACATTTCGCCAATGTTGAAAAAGCACAATTTGCAATAGCGGTGTTTCAACTAAAGAAACATAAGTTTGTTCACGTGATAAATCATTAAAACCATGTCGCACCATCATGCTCCAACTACCTTACTTCTTGTCCTATTCCTTGTCTTTTCTATCGTTTCCAAAAGTTTGAAATGTTACCTTGAAGATGCTTGAAAAGTGCTTGAATTTTACTGTGGGAAAAGTGGACAAACCCTTACTTTACATCACTAAACTGGTAACAATTAATTTTAATAATTTTTGAGCCACACTTAGACAAACTGAGGCAACAAGAGAAATAATAAACTCATAATGCGCTCCATCTTAAAGTTGCACCCGTCAGTTTGTGTTGTGATAATCCTTTATGATCTAAACTTTCCCTCCCCTCCTGTCTTTGCACCAAATTCCAGCTACGTCACTGAATTTGTCGACCTTGGGAATGTCTCTGCGTTAAGAACCTTCAGAGTACTGAGAGCTCTGAAAACCATCTCAGTCATCCCAGGTGAGGCAGCCGTCACCTCCCGGCTTCTTCCTATGTAAAGTTACACAGTAAAAAATGAGCAGCAAGATTTTGGCTTATTTAACAAATTATAGAGAAATAAATGACAGTGTTCATGTTTTAAAGTCATATTTTCATCATGTTATTCACACATTCATAAATGTCAGAGTTCCAAACTAATATTACTAATATTTGAAAGCTAAGTGTTTAGATTTCAAACTAACTTTTTAGTTTGGAAACTAAATATTTACCTCAGTCTTAAATATTTAGTACAGAAATAAATATTTAGCTTGTAAGTTAAATATTTAGTTGGGAGTTAAATATTTAGTTTCTGAACTAAATATTTAATTTATTAATTAAATATTTAGGAAGATAAATATTTGGTTTAAATTTAAGACTTACTTTAACATTTAGTTTGGAACTAAGTATTTAGCTTGTGAACTAAATATTTATTTAGTTCACAAGCTAAGATAGTTTTCAATATCTAGATTGAAAACTAAATATTTAGCTCCCAACTAAATGTTTAATTTAAAATAACTAAACAGTAAATATTTAGCTTTTAAATGAGTAGATGTCAAAGCTTAGTTTGGATCTCTGGCATGTATAAATGTATGAATAGCATGAAAATAAGACTGAAAAAAGAACACATTTATTTCACTATGACAGGCTAAATAAACTATAAAATTCTGCTGTTGATTTTTTATCGTGTAAATTTACAAACGCCACCCCATCTCTTCTCAGTCCTATTTTAAAAAATGTCCCACACCATATAAAAATCAGCATTGCTCGTCTTTTTTTTGCTGTGTTTCCTCCTCCGTCCAGGTCTGAAGACGATTGTGGGCGCTCTGATCCAGTCTGTGAGGAAGCTGGCCGACGTGATGATCCTGACCGTCTTCTGCCTCAGCGTGTTCGCCCTCATCGGCCTGCAGCTCTTCATGGGTCTCCTGCGACAAAAGTGCGTCCGGAACCTCGACCACTGCATCAACTCATCGTACACCCCCAACACCACCTTCATCTGCAACAACCGGACCTGGAGTTCGCCGGACGACTTTCTCACCAACGAGGGTCAGCGTTAAATGACTGTAGCTACATTTCTATTACAAATGTGCACAAATCTTTCAGATAATCTGCTAATGTCAAAAGAAAAAAAAACACAATTTCACATTTGTTTTTATTAAATAAGAACTGAAATTAAAATCACAGGCGAATAAGCTTGTTCACATGATAAGCTGTTAAAAAATCTTGGCAACGATGGATGTAAACAGTTACAAGAGATGTAGTCATATGGAACACCACAGAGGTCATAAATGTATGAACATTTCCCTTTACTTTGACGCATGTACAACAGGCAAACAATGTTAAAGTACTTGATGTTTACGCGTTAAAATGTCACTCGTAATTAGTGGATAAACAACGTTGACATCACATCAAAAATGTGTAAACTAAGCCTTTTTATGTCTCTTCCACACAACATCACGTTCTGGCAGTCTGAGTCGAGTTTCTTCTCATTGGCTGTTTCTGATCCTCGGCCAAACCACTAACATGCACTGCAGACATTGTTTACACGTTAACTATGTGTGACATGTTCACGTGTGTTTGACGCGTAAACATCAAATACTTTACACAGTGTTTGCGTGTTGTATATGTGTCAAAGTAACACACGCTTATGACACCTGTGGCGTTCCATAGTAACATATCGGCCATCAGAGGGAGGCATCGGCGTCTCCTTGGAAGTGGCCACGTATGTGGTGTTTTGGGGAAAATGCAATTGACGATTTTACAGAAAAGTTATAGATTCAACACTTTGGAAAGACGCACAACGTTTTATGAACTGTGCGCTGCTGTGTGAGTTCTGGTGGATCCAGCTGCACATTATCTGAACCCCCCCTCACCCCCACTCCCGAAAACAAACCATCATCCTCCTACTACTTCCTGTTGTCTTCTTGGTGGTTTTTGCCAGTAGTAACAACAGACTGTTGATAATCCAGCTATTTTCAAGTCACATTAGTGAAAGGAAAAAATTGTTTTCATTGCAGTTTTGTGAATACACCTGTTTCGATATGGCCGAAAAACCACCTCAAGAAAATTTTTTGGCGAAACTTCAAAATCGACATGTTTCCACTAAACAAATGTATTTTTTTGTAATTTCAATTTGTGCAATTCTATGGTTAATGGAAATGCAGCTATTGCCTGCTGTCTACAAGCACTTCACACATGCACACTGCTCTGCTTTCACCGAACTGTCACTCTTCCTCCCTTAGATAATTTCTACAAAGTTGAAGGGCAGAAGGATGCTTTAATATGTGGATATGGAAGCGATGCAGGGTAAGTGAATCTGCGCTTATTAATAATCTGCGGGTTGTTACGTAATGTTGAAATGTTTACCGCCGTAATGGCTTCTGATCCCCTGCATGCCGCTCTGTACAATAGGACACGGAAGCTCGGAGGCAGTTTTCATGTTGGCATGAAAACACAGCAGGGGTTGATTTCCTGTTGGCTCTAACATTACAGTCACTGTGGGGCTTAATGCACAGGGCTGTGATCTCATCAGAGGGATGGGCGCGCCATGAGAGAAGCTGCTTAATCACGTCAGCGCTGCCTTTACAAAGAAACTCTGAGTTGACAGCTGGAGAAGAGCTGTCATCACAGATTTTGTCCCCCAGAAAGCCAAATAAATATAATTAGGTTCACTGGAATTTATCACAGCACTTTAAAGTGATGTTTTGTTAATGTTTAGAGAAGATCCTGTATTCAGTACTACTACTGATTAAAATCTGAAAACAGCCTTTTACGTTACATAGTGGATTTCAGTTATTTCTTACCCTGTAGTCCAAGTTAATTTAATTAATCAAAATGCAAATCAAGAATTTATTTTCCTTTTGAGCGGACGACCGTTCCCAGTCGAAGGTTTGGTCGTGTGTTCACTCGATGTTTTGCTATAAGTGAAATAATCTAGCAGGGGAACTAATCTGTTTTCAAATGTTGACTGAAAACATTCTCCTATATCTTGCTGAAAAGTTACTTCTAAGTTAGTTTTGTCTTATTTCAAGCATACAAAGATGTTTGCACTAAAAACTAGACAAAAAATTATTTGGTGAGGTTTGGTGTTGTTGTTGCAGTCTTCATCCATTTTCCTTTCTTCTATTCTTCTCTCCCACTTTCCTCACTTTCTTTTTTGTCCCTCTGTCCATTGTGGTTGTACGCTAAAAAAGCCATATCTGATTTGAGTAAAGTTTTATTAAGACGGTCAAGCGGAGCGTCGCAGCGAGAGCTGTGTTGCCACGGACACGGTGGAGGTAGTTAGTCGCATAATTATCCTGCATCAGAGAGCAGCCACCCTGCCGTTTTTAATCCCACTTGGACGGCAACCTCCCAAAAAACACAGGAACTTAATCTCCTCGAGGAGGAAAATCTGATCCAGTAATTTCTGCTGAAGTCAGAGTGAAAAGAGAGGAGGGAACTTGGGGTAGAAGTGATGTCATTAAGCCTTTTAAATAGTAGGTTAATGAGCTCAAACTAGACATTCAAGCTAAACAGCTGGATGTTTTGGGGTTTTTTTTTTACCAGTCATGGTGACTTTATACCTTTTTGTCAACTAGTTTTGTTATCTCACTTTGATTTTACCGTTGCCTTATCATCAAAAGTGATGTTGTGTGTAGTGTTTTTTTTTGTATTTCCTTGCCATTACACGGCTTCAAAATGAGATGACACAGAATCACAACATGGATGACAGATTATAGGTCAAAAGGGCTGCAAGGTAGCTTATGTGTTTGTTTGCAAATTACGTGGCAGGCTTTTAACTTATGCGGCGTTTATGGTGGAACTTTGTGCGGCGGACTGTGGAGACAGGCAAGATACTAAGCAGGTCAGGACGGAGGACGTAAAACACAGAGGATGCTTAATCTTTTGAGTGTATTCCAACAAGTAATCCCTGAGTAGATTTCCAAATTAAAGCTCTGGATACGTTATGATGACACACGCTGTCACACACATGCGCAGAAGCAGGCACCGCTGAGCGGTCAGAAACACAGGACTTGTGCTAATTCAAATTCTACTTTCAACCTGGTCACTAAAGTTTGTTGTATATTGTTTGCCTTTAGAGTTGAGGACGTTGTTCATCAGTCCTGGTATTATGGTTAGGCCTGTTCTTAACCTCTTGCATCTCGATGCCCACTGGGAAGTCAGGATTGTTACTGACTGAACTGACATGTTTAACTTTTGCCCTTTGCCTCGCGTGGAAACCCGACAAATTTTCTTCTGCTATTCATTAAATTATATGAACTGTAAGATTCTGAGTTGATCTCCTGGAGTAAAAACTGAAAAACATGTACAGCAGCCTCACCAAAGATCATTAGAGTTTATTTTGTTATTTTGAAATGCAAACTGAAAAAAAAAATGCCCTCATGTCTTCTTCTGAGGTTTTTATTTTGTCTCCTTTAGCAGTTCTTGCAGCAGCGCCACCACAGGCGGAGGAGTGAACTGGTTTTTCAGTAGTTTGGTTCGTCTGACACAATGCAGTGCCAAGCGAACATTTGACACTGTGAACCAACATTTGTTACCTGTAACATCCATTCATGCACAAGTCGTCTTCTTGTGCATGAGTGGACGTTTAACCTAACGTGAGCATTACGAATGCGCGCGCACACACAAGAAAAACACAATTTCACAATTGCGGTGCTTATATTAAAATCGCACGATGACGGGCTACGTCATTATAAAAACCCACCGCCGCTCCATCATCCACCCACTTCTTCGTAGCGTCTTTGTCATTTCCACCAGTAGTAACATCTGATTATGACACGACTTGTGTGATTTGAAAAAAGTGTTTCCATTGCAGTGTTGCAAAATTCACTCATTTGACACCAGCCAAAATATATTCCAATTTATCGAATATGACTATTGGAATAAACAGGATCCGGTACAGGAAGACATTTCCAGCCTCACACAGACATCGCCGCCCTTGACGTTAGTCAGAATTTCCGCTTAGCAGCCTGGTGAGACCTGCAGCTGTTCTCACAGCCGTGCTACGCCGCCCAGATGTTGGCCAGCCATTATGAAATTATTCCCCTCTCACATTGACATGGAAGTGCAGCTTGTTCTCAGCTGCAGGACTTAAATATCTGCTGTAACGCCACTGCGCTAACAATGAAGATCAGGGATGGAGGCACGGAGCCAAACATTTTTTGAAGCTGTTATTTGATATCCATCTGGCTGAGTGTAATCTCTTTAACTCGGGTTTATTTTAGAGCTTCGGCCTGAAACAGGTTTCAAGTGCCGTATTCAGTTAGGGGGTGGGGGAATGGTGCTAATGGAGCTGCATCCACTTACTGTATCAAAGATGAATAAAAACATGTAGATATGAGCGGTCTTTTTAACCTGAGTGCCAACAGAACTGCATCTATCCTGCCTGCTTCTAATGTATCAATCATGTCATTTAATAATCTGTCTTCTTCTTCTTAATTTTACATCCGTCACAGGAAGTGCCCGGATGGATTCGATTGCCTCAAAGTGGGAAGAAATCCAAACTACGACTACACCAGTTTTGATACCTTCGGTTGGGCTTTTCTGGCACTCTTCCGACTCATGACCCAAGACTATTGGGAGGAGCTCTTTCACCAGGTACAGCAGATTTTAATTCATACATAAATCATATCGAAAGTTTACTGGTCATTTTTGGGAATGGATTCGATCAAAGGATATTGGTGCTTTAGAACACCAATATCAGGAGGTAAATCAAATTGAAAATCTGAAAGTACTCGACAATACATTGTCCAATTTCACTGAGCTTGAATGTGTTGTCAAGAAGACTGTCACAAACTATTCTCGCAAAACTGGTAGAGACATATCCTAAAAGGCACAAGATGGTTCCCCAACATATTGACTCATAGGGTCCAAATGCCACAATCTTTATTTGGGAAAAAAAAAAAAAACAATAAAATTGTGCAGCATTTATTGTCGGTAAAAGTAGAGATTATCTCTTATCCTCTGTACATAACTTTACTGTGTGAATTTTCCTCAGACTCTGCGCTCAGCAGGGAAAACCTACATGGTTTTCTTTGTGCTGGTGATCTTCCTCGGCTCCTTCTACCTGGTGAACCTGATCCTGGCCGTGGTGGCCATGGCCTACGAGGAGCAGAACCAGGCGACCATCGCTGAGGCCTGGCAGAAAGAAAGGGAGTTCCAGCTGGCCATGGAGCATCTCAGACGAGAGCAAAGAGTAGGTGCAAGATTCTCCTTGGGTGTGTGTGTGATACGATGTAAGGACCATTTTTCCAATACTGTACTGTGAGGACTGTTCCATATGGGGCCCAAAGCCAAAGCCCCATAAGAAGAGGTGTTGTACTTGGGTTAAGGGTAAAGTTTGGATGGTATGAGTAAGATTTGGTTAAGGTTAGGATTAGGAATAAACTAGTAATGATTAGGCATAAATGCAGCTACTAAAAGGAATAGAAGTCAATACAAAGCCTTCATTTTGCATAGAAGTACAATCTTCAGAGCTGTACATATACAAAGATGTGTGTGTGTGTGTGTGTGTGTGTGCTTTCAGCTTTCGATTATAAATTACTCTGTCGCATAATTTCTGTCTGTTTGAAGTTGGCAGCCAAAAGACAAGCACAGGAGACAGACTCCATTGTGTCGCCGGAGTTATCGCCGTTCTGTCTGAAAGCAGGAAGTATTCGCCGCAGCAGCAGTAGAAGAAGAAGATCTCACAGGACTCTTTCAGAGGAGACAGCAGCTGAAGCTGCTGAGGAGAGGCTGGAGCCAGTGGATGAAATTGTGGTACAACAAACAAGTTTCACCCAGTTGTTGAGGTTGTACCCTACATTAGCTAATGACTTCCTCCCGTTTGTCTTTCTCTCTCTGTAGCCTCCTCTGTCCCCTCTGCCAGTCCACCCTCTGCTGGCCACGCTCTCCTCTCACCCCCTCAGCACCAGGAGAGCCAGCCAGAACAGCATCTTCAGCTCCTTCCGCCCTCGCAACAACTCGGAGGCTGACTTCGCGGACGACGAGTACAGCGTCCACGGGGACGTCTTCAGGAGTCGCGCCAGTTCGACCGCAACGCCCTGGAAGAAGAGGACGGGCAGCGTCAGAAGCCACTGCTCCCAGGTGTTGACCCCCAGCCTCAACATCAATGGACGACTCAACGTCTTGCTGGACCAGAACGGCATCGCCGCCATGGGTCTGCTCACCCCGACCTGCGTGCCGGCTCACAGCATGGAGAAGTTGAAGGAAGAAACAGTAAGAACAGAACAGACAAAATACCCAGGTGTTTCACATTAAATGGGAGAAAATAAGGTTAAAACGGTTAATCGCCTTAATCACGGTGAATGAAGATTAATTGATTATTGGACTAATCATCAACTTGGCTGATTAGAAATTGATTAATTGCAAGGTTTCCCCCAGAAAACCTGCTAAGCCCGGTGGTTGGGCGCTACGGTGGTCATTCATCCAGCGACCTGTTGAATTTTTGAGTTAAAAAATGTTTAAAGTTGACAGGAAATTTGAAAATATCACTTTATAGTTATGTATTATTGAAAGATTGGAAGATTAATACCTGAAACACCAACTATAGAATCTTAAAAAATGCAAACATTTTAAAAAGACTTAAATAAATAAGCAATGCTTAGCCTGGTGGGGGGCACAAGTAAAGCCTGGTGGCCCGCCAGGCTTACAATACACTAGGGGAAACCCTGAATTGTTAGCAGGAGTACACAGACTCCACAAAAGGTTATCTTCTGAATAAACAACATATTTGGAAGAATAACTGCAAAATATATATACATTTTATAATTAAGATAAAAACACCTGGATCTATAAATATATTGCACCCAAAACTCTTCAAGTTTTAGCTTCACCTGGTTCAAATTCACCAAATGAATCCTATTGTATTGCATTTTAAGCAAAAAAAAGTTTATTTTTTTATTTAAAAAGAAATTTAATAATTTATTTGCATCTTTTAATGTATTTTAACATCACATTAAAAAAGTCATAAGAGGTTAATTAAAAAAATCTGCAAAATGTGCCAGTTTTTTATCCGATTATTCAGTTGGATAATTAGGAGAAAAATCAATTACGAAATCAATTGTTAGCTAGAGCCCTAAAAGAAAACAAGTATCGACCAAAGCAATATATCGGAGGACATTTATTTATTCCTTGTCTGCCAGAAGCCATGCAGCGGAGTGGATCCGGCTCCCAGGCCTCTGCTGCAGCCTTCGCCCAGCGTCACGGAGCGCTGCTCTGTGCGCAGGAAACGAGCTCACAGTTCCTTCAGCTTCTTCAGCGACGCCATGGAGGGTGGGTCCATTTCACTCCTCCAATAATATCCAGGAAACTAATCGAAAAAATTATTATTATTATTATTATTATTATTTTTACTTTTCCACCTGATTTGGGTTTCTCCTTGCAGAGCTGGAGGAATCGAGGCAGAAGTGCCCCCCTTGCTGGTACGCCTTCGCCAAGAAGTATTTGATATGGGACTGCTGCCCCTGGTGGCTGAAGTTAAAGGAGTGTGTGAAGTTCATGGTGATGGATCCCTTCCTGGACCTGGGGATCACCATATGCATTGTGCTGAACACCCTGTTCATGGCTCTGGAGCATTACCCCATGACTGATGAGTTCAACACCATGCTGTCAGTGGGCAACCTGGTAAGAGACTCTTCAGCGATAGGAGCTGGAACATTTCCTGCATTCAGCCCACTTTCCCTCAAGTGCTGTCAGGTTAGCAGATACGAGCCGGCTGAAGAGGAAAATGGTTTTCAAAACTGATATTGTATTTCAACAATCGACGAGAAGGATGGGTTTTTTTTTAGCTTCTAGGACGATGGGTCAAAGGTCCTGTTGTTGAGACATTTGCCTGGTGAGAAGCAATGTTTCATCAGGAAATGGTGGGCAGATTTAGTGTATTTGTATAGTAAAAGTTAATAACACTATTATTATCCCCTCAAGTAGGGGTGATGTCCACTGTAAAAAAAAAAAGACTCTACTTTATGGTAAAGTAAAGTAAGTATTTTACCTAATCCCTACTTAGGTAAAAGTAGGTATTTTGTGGCTACCAGAATTTCACAGTATTTTTTTTTTTACTGTAAAATTAGAGTTTTATCAGGATATTTTGTGGCAATATTCTGATAAAGATAAAAGTGACCTTGAGAACCATTTTATTACTTGTATGACAACCCCAGAAACACAAGCCAAAGGATAATCAATGAGGGACTAACATCCATCATTTGTTAAAACGACTCAAGCATTGTAAACGTCACAGTTGTCTATTTTATAAACTTTAAAACGTCTTTATTTTTGGACGAAGCACACACAAGCCAATGTTTGTTTACACAGGAAATGGAGGTCTGGGTTATTGATCCTCATAACTTCAGAAATTTTGAACTGTTCCTTTCCTGTTTATTTTGTTCAGGGCAGTAACTTAACCCTTTTTTTTCATTGTATGCAACGTTTTAAAATTGCACGATTGATTGGGCCTTAAAGCCTAAAAAGTAGACATTTTGCAGTAATTGATGAGGAAACTGTTGTATTTTTAGAGGTAGATGCGATTAAAGGGTTTCTAATCCAACAATGTTCCTCTGTGTATTTTAAAGAACTATAATGCTGATAAAATATAGAGCAAATTCTTTCCAGGTTTTCACAGGGATCTTTACAGCTGAGATGGTGTTGAAGCTCGTTGCCCTGGACCCATATTACTACTTCCAGCAGGGCTGGAACATCTTCGACGGCGTCATCGTCTGCCTCAGTCTGATGGAGCTGGGCCTTTCCACAGTGGAGGGACTGTCTGTCCTGCGCTCTTTCAGACTGGTACAAGAAACCTTCCGCTCTCGGATTGTGTTGCATTGTTCCGCTTTGCATTGTTCAGATAGCTAATAACAAACAAACCCATGTTTATCTGTTCTTTATCCATCAGCTAAGAGTGTTTAAGCTGGCAAAGTCCTGGCCTACTCTCAACACTCTCATCAAGATCATTGGGAACTCTGTGGGCGCCCTGGGGAACCTGACGCTGGTGCTGGCCATCATTGTTTTCATCTTCGCTGTGGTGGGCATGCAGCTGTTTGGCAAGAACTACCAGGACTGCGTGTGTAAGATCGCCTTTGACTGCCAGCTGCCCCGCTGGCACATGAAGGACTTCTTCCACTCCTTCCTGATCGTGTTCCGGGTGTTGTGCGGCGAGTGGATCGAGACCATGTGGGACTGCATGGAAGTGGCCGGCCAGCCTCTCTGCATCCTGGTGTTCATGTTGGTCATGGTCATAGGGAACCTGGTGGTAAGTCACAAACAATTACTTTGTTCACTTTGACCTATAGTCTCACACCTGTTGAGAGTAAATAATTCTGTTTTAGCTAGTTGCAAAGCTGAAACTAAAGGAAATGACATGCTAAGAAATGTCCTCAAAGCTAAAGTTAACGGATCTGACACACTAGCTTAGATAGAGGCTAACAAAAAGAATGACAAAGTTTTGTTTAATGCCATTTTGTCCTGCTAGCTCCTAAAGGTAGCATGAGAAATGGACCAGCTGTATTTTGGTAATGAAATTCAACTCACTGACTCTTCTTCAACCTCATACATCAAGAACTCAGCATGGAGAGATGATAATTCTCCTTGAAACAGTGTTTCAAGGGTCCTACTCCCAAGAAAGTTCACTTTTCATAGTGAACCATTTTGTGCACCTACGTCACGTCTGATGTTGTCAGTTTAGAAACGAAGCCAAGAGACGCATCTTTTTTTTTTTTTTCATTAAATCCTTATTTCACCATAAAACTACACTGTACTCTTCAATTTAGGAGCAGAGCAGAACACCTCAGTCAATTTAGTTACATTCAATTACACAAATAAAAATGTCTATTTATTTATTCTTAACTCACCATTTCCTGGTTTTAATCCTGACGTCTCAGACGTGTCGATAGTAATCCATGGCAGACATTTTTAGAGTTTGTTCTCAAGCGAAAGATGACTTTCATCCATAGATTATGAATTTCAGGTGATACTAGAGCACTTTGATGGAAGCATGGTACTTTCATGTACAGTGGACCTGGGCGGGTTAGGAGCCACAATTAGATCAAATCTGTAAATACTTGAGATTACCTCTGGAAACACTTATGTCTGATTGTTTTAATAGTTTAAACATCAAATATAACTTAAATCTGCAGCGGGTACGTTTTATAAAAAATACTGATTTTTATGTTTGTTGAACTTGTCACCATATTGTGACAGTTTGGTGTCAGACAGACAATATGTGAAAAAATCGATCTCTTCCGCCTTCTCCCAGTGCTAACTAGAAATGTTTTTATTTACATTTGAATACCAATGTTATTTTTTATACCCTGCAATAAGTGACCTTACAACTAAACCTGTCTTTTGAGAGTTGACTAAGTTTTAGATGTTTCCATTTCCATTTTCATTATTTATCTTTGGTTATGAATTCCAAATCTTTGAGGTTGGAAAGCCTCCTCGTCATCACCCTAATCTTCAACTCCTGCCACTGATTCTCTATCAGATTCAAGTTAGGACTCTTTCTGGGCCTCCACAAAATACTAATATTCCTTCCAATCAGAAGAAATATGTTGGCAACATTAAAATATTGCTTCAAATCTGCCAGCGGGGTGAATAATTATGGGATAAACTGTAAATATTTTGGGTAGGGAATGGAAAACTCTTGGATTATGTGTCTTTTTTTTCTCTCTTATTAAAAATGGTCAGGGTTTATCTTAGTCAGTCACATTAAACTCTTAATACCTCACATATAAGAGACAGACTTGTATTTAAGACGCACTACTGCTTCTTCTAGCTGGTGGAAAAGCAAGAGAGCGGCCGGTCGGCATGTAGCGGTTTCTGTTGCATTGTTTTACGTGCAGATCTCATTAGTGCCTGTCGGCTGCCATGCTAGGTCAAAAATCCACTTAAAACTGTTCTCTTATTGGATTTCACTGCACAGAAACCTTCTGTAGATGATAATCGTGAGGAAGCAGACTATCTAAAGGTTAATCCAGGGTGCTTGGGGGGGCGAGAAGAGGCCGTTTATCGCAAATCATCCCATAACTGCGTGGCTCAGCAGCTAAAGATGATCCTTACCAACTGTGCGTGTCACACACACGCACACACACTTCCTGTTCTTGTGTGTGTGTGTGTGTGTGCGCGCATACAGCCCACACACACCAAGCCAGCTGACAGATTACTTTTATGTCGTGTCCTTTGAGCCTTGACTTAAAGGGGGATGCAACAGCTGATTCCATATGTGATCATATATTGTTGAATAACCTCCTGAACTACCAAGCAGGATTTAGCGATGTTGACAAATACGTGAGACACATCCGGTATTACTTTTACTCACTCCTTTATGTGCAAAGCCTGTTTCACATTGTGCTTTTACAGCACAATTGCACAGTGAAGATATGAATATGATTTAATCTCAATAACTCCATTCTTGCTCTACTTATCAGCTTCTGACAAGTTTTCATTCCCCGTTCAATCGTTCAATGAACCACAGCCAGTTTCCCTGTCCCTGCTCAAGAAAAGCCTCCCCTCAGTATGATGCTGCCACTACCATGTGCTTCTGCCTGAACCATAAATTCTCCCGGGAGTTATTGTGATAAACGACAACATTTGTTGTTTTGAGAGAGCTTTTCAAGCAAAGTATTGATAACGTAATGGTAAGTCTCCACAACCAATAAACTCTGATTTTATAAGGAACACTTGTCACTGGAACTGGAAGATATTTCAAATATCCAAAATAAAACCCAACAACTATAAAAAAAAATGGAAATGAAACCGTGAATAAAGTGGATTATAAACAAAACTGTCCTTCAAAAAATACTAAGCATTAGAATGGAAATTATCGAGCTCATTTTAATTGATCAAGTTAAGTTTATTTCTGTAGTGCATTTCAGCAGCAAGGCAGATCAAAGCGCTTTACACCATAAAAACATCATGCAGACATCACAAGGTTTCCCCCAGAAAAATCACTAAGCCCGGTGGTTGGGCGCTAATCCAGCAGTCTGTCGTGTTTTTGAGTTAAAGATGTTTTAAAGTTGACAGGAAATTTGAAAATATCACTTGATAATTATGTGTTATTAAAATATTGGAAGATTAACACCTGAAAACCAACTAGAAAGTCTTAAAAAAAAACATTTTAAAAAGACTTACAAAACATAAAAAGAAATGCAAGTCTGGCGCAAGTAAAGCCTGGTGGCCCGCCAGGCTGATGATACACTGGGATAAAACCTGCATCAACTATAAAACAAGCAATAAACATTACATTCTGTCAGATACCATAATTAAAATCAAATATGTTGATCAATATTTCAGTTTCTACTAATCAAAGGCCGTTCTAAACAAGCGGCTTTTAGCCTTGATTTGAGGACCTCTGTTTTTCTGCTTACCGTGCGATTAATTGATTAATTGCATAATTTATTGCAACAGGCATACATATGTCATGTTCTGTTCAGAGTGATGTTGTAAGTAGCTTCGTGTTTCACATAAAATCCCACAAGATATCTCTAAGTTTGCGGATTTAAAGTAATCAAATTTGGAAAGCTTCAGGATGCACCGATGCTTTTTGAATGGGGTTTTAATTGAAAATCTGTATTCTTAACAGAATTTGTCTAACCCTTGTGTAAAATAACATGTTTTTCCATCCCCAGGTGCTGAATCTGTTTCTTGCCCTGCTGCTCAGCTCCTTCAGCTCCGACAACCTGTCCGCTCCTGAAGAAGACGGCGACCTGAACAACATCCAAGTCGCCATCGGCCGCATCCACGCCGGCGTGTCGTGGCTCTGCGGGAGCGTCGTTGACCTCTTCAGCCACGGCTTCAGGAGTCAAAAGCAGAAGGCCAAGGAGGCCGGTCAGGCTGAGCAGATGGTCGGAAATCACATAGAGAGCAACGGGGGGATAATCGGAAGCTATGGAGAAAAGTACATCCTGCCTGAAGAGGATAGTTACATGACCAACCCCAACCTGACCGTCGTGGTTCCCATCGCTCCTGGAGAGTCCGATGTGGAGTTTCTGGAGGAGGAAAATTCAGAGTCATCAGAGGATGAGGACAACAAGCCGGTAAACTCAGATTCTCTGGCATTTTATATTTTGTTCTAAAAATAATTTTTCAAGAAAATAGGACTTTAAAAACTCTGATTCCCTTTGCTAATTGGCTTGAATTCTATAAAACAGTATCTATTGTTTGTGTTTGATTTTGTTTGTGTTTTGCGTTGCATTATTCTGCACAACAAGGCTCCTGCAATGTTACGACAATGTTGCTTCTGACTCGCTTACAAACTGCTAAACAAACTCCAACATAACCTGTAACCTGCTGCGAATCCTCTCCGCTTTCATCTTAACTCTAAGCACCCGAAGAAAATTTCATTCAAGCGTTTTGTCACCTCACACAATTGTTAGTCTTCACGCTTTAAAGCTAAAACTTAGTTGAAGCTTCTCCTAATTCATTTTCTTACATTCGCTTCTGCCAGAAATTATACTGACTGTGACTGAACTGAAATAAGTCCAGATATCCTTTGGTGGATTTTCCCAATTTTCCCACATTTTGCTTCTTTTGTCTGAATCAATAGTTTGCTGAGGGGTTACAAAGGATCAGAAGGGTCTCGTTGTACAAAATTGTTCTGGTGAGATCCTGGAAAGCTGCTTTAGTTTAAGGATGGGCACTTTAAAGAATTGTTTGTTTTTAGCAATTTTTTTCTAAAGGTGTGGAACAATTTTCTGGAATTTTAACAGAGCTGTGTACCACTCGGTGTAAAGCAAAGTTGGTGAACTCACACGCAAACATGTGTACAATCATCCTCTTTTAGCTTTTTATGTTTTGTCAAAAACTTTGTGCTTTATCACAATTTTATTCAATAAATAAATTTAAAGTAGAACCAATAGCCCTCAGCTGTCACCCAATTAGCTCTTTGAAGATCTTAAATTTTCTTAAAAAATAACTGAACAAACAGAATCATGTAGATCAAGAAACACACCAGGGATTAAAAAAACAACCTCGAGGCTGAATACAAATGCATAACAAATTTAACATTTTTTTTTGTAAAAATATGTTTGCAAGGAACTGTAACTACTTTGAGTACAACTATGACTATTAGTAGCGCAATTATTTGTTTTCCAGTTGAATTGAACAGGAGATAAATGACATTAAAGGGGAAATGTTTGTTTTTTTATGATTCATCATTACCAATTTTTTTTCTTTTACATCACAAAATCTAACATTGTAAGAAAGGTTTGTAGATTGTTTTGTCGCTACATGGGCAATGTGTGGTTTTCTGCACTGTGAGCCAGCTAGCTTTAGCAGTTAGCTTAGCTGCACAAATAAAAAAAAAAGCTGCATCTTTGTGGAATGGACTCGCAGGCCACAGTTTAGTTATTAAGAAAACTGTAATTCCCACAGTAATTATATGTTTTTGTTTATTCCTTTAAAAAAAATCTAACAAGTTAAGCCCTGCATCCCCATTCCGCCATCGCTTTCCAGCTAGCTTAAAAGTGTGTTGGAAAGCGGTATCCGGAGCGCGAGGCGTGTGTTGAGGTGGAGGTTATCTGTCTGCCTGCCTCTCTCTCTGTCTGTCTGTCTGGCGGGCGGACAGGAGTGGGCCAGATGTGAAGCCGGGCTTTGTAGAACAGATTAAGCTCCCACAGCTGAGGAGAGCCAGACGAGGCCAGGCTGAGCCGAACAGCCTGCTGTCTACGCTCCACGTCACACCGCCCTCCTTCAAACCTCCATCGGCTTAGCGGAGCATCAGCAGCTGCTCACAGTTCAAAACAAGGAGTTCTGCTTGTGTAGAGCGTCAAACGCACGCACCGTTGACAGGAATACGGCTGGTAATTGGTTAGTTGTAAAAAAAACAAAAAAAAAAAACACGTCTTACACGCTAGTAATTCAGTTTTGGAGATATTGTTGTTGCTTGTCTTGATGTTGTCACACCACTGTTGTTTCTGCGCCGTTAGAAAACCAAAAAAATTGTCATGCTGGTAATCTGGTCCCTAGGTCCTGTGATTATTCCTGGATTAAACTTCTTCGTACCCTTTTTATTGGATTGAGTCTGCACCTCCTTCCTGAAAAAATCATTGGAAATATGTTGCCCTTACTAAACAGGAAAATCTCATCAAAATTGACTCTGAACAGCATCCCGGTACTGCGGTTTCCGCACCGTTTTGCATAGAATGGTGCGGTAACTTTGGCTAACCTTCTTCTCCAGGAGAAGATCAGCCTTTCAGAGGGCAGCACCGTGGACATGAGGAAGCCTGGAGAGGAGGAAGACGACCTATCGGAGCTGGACGATGACAGTATGGAGCCGGAGGATTGCTTCCCATACTGTGAGTAAGCTTCGTACAACTTTCTGAAGAACTGTCATATTTAGAAATAACATTATGGTGTTCACCTGGAGAACGGCCTGCCCTGGAGATGCAACAGTAAAGCTGTCTAAGATAAGGGACAGAGCAGACGGTGCTCTTTAGGAAGCTGAGGTTCTCCACTGTTTGCAGCTAGCTGCTGTATATCTTCTGTAAGTCCATAGTGGACATCTCTTCTGCCATTACCTGTTGGGGTAGCAGCATCAAAAAATGGGACTTAAAAAAGCTAAACAACTTGATGAAGAATGCTATTTCTGTGATACAGACAATGCAGCAAGTCTGCATACACAATCTGCATGATGTCTGCCCGTCCTTAGAATGTCTTAAATTTATGCATCTAAAATTAAAGCCTTAAAAAGTCTTAAATTCATAAAAATGTAAGTTGGACATAAATACGTGGATCACAGGTCTTAAATTTTGTCTTGGCAGGACTTTGTATGTAGTTTTCTGTCACACAAAAGTTTGAATCACTCAAGGACATCTTCACTTTGTTTTGTGACTTGAGGCAGTTGAGGCTACCGCCATCTAGCTGCTAATATACTGTTGTAAACCAGCTAGCAAAAAAGCTAGATACCCTGCTTTTTTGCGACTATTATAGGTAAGTGCAAATTTATTGCCAGTTTGTTTTTGCCACTGGCTCACTTCCCTCACTTCTAGCCTGCAGTCTGATCCAAAAAATACATTTAAGCTTGACCCTATGGCTGTAGAGATGCACTAAGACGCACAGAGCCACAAACAAACTTCAGAAATGTCATAATTTATGCTATGCTGTAATACTGCAGGAGCCCCAAACCATACTTTATATTTCTATATTTTTTTTGGTCTTAAAGATTAATTCAAGGTGGCATTTAAAAGGTCTTTAAAAGTCTTCAGTATTACGTCCTGAAACCTGCAGATACCCTGACCTATTCAGACAGACGTTATGTTTGACACTCTTGGCCTAAGCTGTGTTTGTGCAGGTTCAGCAAAAGATCAACCACAAGTTGTAATTGGAAACTATCAGTCTGAACAAAACCCGAGGGGGAACTAAAAGATGACGGTGGTCTCTTGCTACAAGAATGTTTGAATATGTTTGAAATTACTGCATCAGTCAAATGAAAATTTTTGTTCAAAGCCACTTTTGTCTAACCTGCGTCTTCGATGTTGCGTCAGTGTGTCTGAGGCACTGTCCGTGCTGCGACATCGACACCAGCCGCGGCCTGGGCCAAGCCTGGTGGAGGCTGAGGAAGACCTGCTATCAGATCGTAGAACACAGCTGGTTTGAGACCTTCATCATCTTCATGATCCTGCTCAGCAGTGGGGCTCTGGTAAAGTCTGTCCTGATCGGCGGATAGCACCAGCTTTGAAATGTTTTCATGCTCCAGCGATCTGATTGGCCGGTTGTCCTCTTTTCCGGCAGGCGTTTGAAGACATCTACATCGAGAGGAGGAAAGTCATTAAAGTGATGTTGGAGTACGCCGACAAAGTCTTTTCCTACATCTTCGTCCTGGAAATGTTCCTCAAGTGGATAGCATATGGCTTCAAGAAATATTTCACCAACTACTGGTGCTGGCTCGACTTCCTCATTGTGGACGTGAGTGAATGTCTGGCTATCGTTAGTGTGATTATTTAATCTTTTTATGAAAGGTTCCTGTTTTGTTTTTTTAAACACTTTGGTATTTCAGGTTGAGTCATGATTCATTTCAATATAGCTGCATTTTCTGTCGGGTTGGTGCTTCATTTCAGTGCGTTGCATAAGTATTCATAACTCTTTTTGTCACATTACAATCACAAACATGAATTTATTTCTATGAAATTTCATGTGATGGTACGAAACAAGTCCATGATTTTCACTTTTTTTTTTTTTTTTACATATGAAAATCAGAAAAGTGTTGCAGACGTATATTTTCCTTACCTTACCTTTATACTCTGAAAAAATCTCATTGCAGCCAAATGCTTTCAGTTTTCACATCCTGCATCAATAGCTTGTAGAACAACTTTTCACTGCAGTTGCATCTGCAGATTTTTGGGGGGAAATTTTTCTTCCAACTTTGCAGATCTATAAACTGAAATTTTGGTTGAATTAAGGTTAACAAAGTATCTCCAGTTTAGTCACTGTGGAGTCAGTTTTCTTTCTAAATATTCCCATCTGGATTCAGATCAGATCGGCTCTTATTTTGCCACTTTTCCAATAACAGTTAAATTTGTAGTTATGTCTGAGTCATGCATCTCTGCAGCTCCTCCAGAGGTAAAATTGGCCTCTTGGCTGCTTAGAAACTTGAGATATTATTTTGTAACCAAACTTTTTCATAACTTAACAGTTTGCTGTGTTCCTTGGTCTAAATAATATTGTTTGTTCATTAATGCACTGGAGATCTTTCACTGAACAGCTGAATGTTTAGATTAGATTTTATGTCGGTCTGACAGGCAGCTGGTTCACAGGGTGTCTGCAAATGCACCACTGCACACTTCTTTTTAATCTGAAAACGTTTCATTGACTTACTTCCTTATTTGTGTCGATATATCATCCCTCCATCCATCCATCCATCCATCCATCCATCCATCCATCCATCCATCCATCCATCCATCCATCCATCCATCCATCCAGGCATCCATCCATCCATCCATCCATTAGCTTCCGCTTGACACACAGAAGCTTGTGGTTGTAATGTGACATAATGTTAAAAGGTTCATGGGTTATGCATAATTTTGCAGTGCACTGTATTATCAGAAAAAGGGTTTGACTGTTTATTTCTAACAAGTCTAAGTCCATAAAATGTTCAACCCCTGTCTTTACCAACCCTTTAACTATTTTTCTGTTACTGAAGAAGCTAACTAGAGCACAGCTTACCAAACTTTTCTTTGCCATGTACCCACGAACGGCGTTGGCTTCTAGCTGGAGACGCCTTTTGCAAGTCCACAGACAATTCTACAAAATATGTGGAGAAAAATCAACTTTTAGAATGTTTTTCTTGCTTTAATTCACTATATATTGGTCATTACATTTGTTTAAATGCTGCCTCATATCTCCTAATATGAGGTTTCTTGTGCATGACCAGGAATTGTGGTGGAAAATTTTCCTGATAATAAAATTTCACCACAATTCTATTGATTATAAGAAAATATGTAATATTTTATATGTATTACAGCAAATTTGATGTAATTTCCACAGACGTTTTTGCAGCAGTGACCTGTACAGCTACTTACATCTTTTTCTTGACAGACATTTTCCATTTCTCATTTGCTAAGTTAGCTTCAGGAGCAAAGCGGCTCGATACATTTGACTGGCAGGCAATCAGAACGACTAGCACTGCAAATCACATTTCAATAAATTATTTTAACTTATAATTTAGAATAATGATTGAAAAACATTACATTAAAATTTTTAAATCTAAAATAGTGGTGATTTAAAAACATTTTTAGTTTTGCTTTTTTATTTTCTCAACTTCCCTCCAACTTTCTGAGGCCCCGACTTTGAAAAGTGGAGTTTCCGAAATCCCACACTGGAACAATCATACATGAATTATGATCCTTTGTGTCAGGATTTTTTCCCAATTTTTTTGTTATTTTCTTAAGGCATTAAAAGAAGGTAGGAAAAAAAATTTTGTTGTAAAAAAAGATTTTTATTTTATTTTATTTTATGTAGGTGATAAATTGTAATTTTCTCCAAATACAAAGTTATTATTTGAAAAATACATCAGTAGTATTGTTCTTTAGGGGTTATCTGATGTCACAATTTCTTTTTTACCTACAAGAGTCGTCTACAGTAGAAGGAGGGACCGGGTCAGTCAGCGTGCTTTGTTTTCTGTCAGCCATATTGGATTTAACAAAAATAATTTCTTGCATTTGCAGCTGATGGCCAGTAGTTGATGGTGTATTTTATGAGGCATTAGTGTCCACTTCGGTGGACTGTGTGCATTTATAACATAAAAATCCACAAGACGCACAAGAAAATGGCTTTTAGACGGCTGTCCACTGTAGTGATCACTATGCATGAAAGGGTTACGTTTCACTTACTGTAAATCAGTGTGGCTTTGTGGTGCACACATCCAAAGTGGTCGAGGCGTGCAGCCACAGGCCTGACTTGACCTCTTCTGATTTCACCTGCTGTTACACAGATTGCCACAGACCGCACTATTGTTAGGGTAAGTTGTAGCTAGCAGGTCAAAGGTGAGTGTGGGATCTGGGATCACACTCAGCCCGTGTGTTTCTTCTTCACTTGCATCTGCTGCTTTGTTGTGATATTAAGGCCTCCGTCTTGTCTCCAAGCGAATCGATTGGGTATGAAATGCGAAGAGAACAAAACATGCTTGGCTTTTATATCAAAAACAAATGCAGCGCCATGTGCTCCGAGGACTATCTACAGAAGATCTTGTTCATGCCGTGAAGGACAATAAAGTTATGAAATGTGCCTGATCATAACAGGACCTTGCAACAATATTCATACTCTTTCAACTTTGCCACATGCAACCTCATGTCTGAGGCTGTTTCACATGGAAGGTTTAAAACATGCAATCACTCTGTGATGTAAAACTTAGAAAGGCCCAGTCAAAGTCTAGGCCTAAATCCAATTGATCATCTTTGCTGAGACCTGAAAATTGACGTTCACAGACATTTTACATCCAATCTGATTGAGTTTGAGTGATTCTGAAAAGAGGAATGAGCAAATCCTTAATCAGAAAAGACGCAAATCCCCCCAAACACCTGCAATGTGGCTGCAGCAAAAGGCGTTTCAATCGCTGTGACTGTATCGACTCAGATGCAAATCAGAGATCCAAACGCATGTGATGCTTTATTTCAGATGTTTAGTAGTACAAAAAATGTTGTATTAGTATCACTTTCCTTCCACCAGTTTGTTATGCGTTGCATTGCGTTAGTCTGTTGAAGCCTTGAAGTTCGTGGTTGTAATTTAAGAAAATGTGGAAAAGTTTAAAAGTTATGGATACTATTGCAAGGCACTGTGCTTTTTTATTACTGTAATTTTTATTTGTGTAAATTTATCGGTTGAATTAACGCCTGCTCTGTTTTAACTACAGTGGAACAAAACATTTATTTATTTATTTATTTAATTTCTTTAATTTTTGGTCTGACTGTAATTATGCCACTTTATTATAATTTTATTATTCAGTTTTCTTTTTTTTTTTTTTTTTTGACTTACACTCTTTTGGAGCCAAAGTTGCCCAGAAAATAACAATTGAGTATCTTCTTTAGATATATTGGCCCAACACATCTCTTAATAGACTTTTATAAAGAAATTCAGGACATTGGTGCCTCTAAGCCTTAAATTGGTTTTGATTCCTAGATGTGATCAGCTTAACACAAATTCGGAAACAATTTGACAAAGATTTAGAAGTTCTTTATAAAACTCCCTCTATTTGATATATATCCATATTTATATGCATATATAGCTGAGTATGCATGCATGGACTCCCCATGGCCATGTGTGCATACTTGTCTGTGTTTCGTCATGACATGAGCTTCCTCTGTCTGTCATTTTTGTCATGCCATTTTCATTTATAGCTGCCATCCATGGGCCATTCAACAGAGGAATACCATTTTGTTTTGTCTGTTCTGGATATAGAATAGAGTGGAAGTTTAAATTAGCTACAACTAAAAGACGAACCAAATCTAAACCAAATTTTTAATAGGTGTTTTCCTGACTGTGGAATGTCCCAAAGCTACACACACACACACAAAAAAACACCAAAAAAACCACCAAATTTGGCTCCATAAACGTTTTGGCAAGTCTTCTTTGATTTTTGTTATATATTCCTTTGGTTTTTATGATTTTTCAGCTTCTTTTCATTGGGTTTTACATAATACTGACTTTTTAAAAAAATGATTTTGTCTGTAAAATTGGTTTGTGGGTTTTGGTTTGTGTTTAGGTGTCTCTGATAAGCCTGGTTGCAAATTCACTGGGATACTCGGACTTCTCCGCCATCAAGTCACTGCGAACCCTGCGGGCCTTGAGGCCTCTCAGAGCACTGTCCAGATTTGAGGGCATGAGGGTAAGAGACTAATGTGCATGTCTCCCACTGTTGATGCCTTTGCAAAGAAAATGCTGTTGAATGTACTGACTTTTACCCTCAACTGCAGACCAAGTTCAGTTTAATCTCAAGAGCTGAAATGCAACCTGAACTATGACGCTTCACAGATGCAAAAAGCGAAGAAAGAAGGAGGAATGCAAACTATCTGGTCCATGGGGAAAGATCATATTTCCGCTTTCTAACCGTACAGTCAGCCAGTCAGAGGTTTGCAGAGCAGTGGTGATAGCAAACGAGGCGGATTAGCAGAGTTTGCCAAAATTGGTGATGCCATGACATTCATGAGACTGTCATACAACAACAGGCTTCAGTCAGATGCTTCTTCAGACTTGTTGCAAGACTGACTGCTACTAGAGATCCTTCCTGCCCTCAGCATCAGCATTCACACTGACTCCTTGATGATGCTGGCGTGATATGAGTCAGCATTTAATTTCACCTTAGATTACGTGAAACGTAAATGTTAAGTTGAGTTGAACTGGATCCAATTGAGTTGAATTGACTTGACAACATACCTTCACATCTCGCATTTAAATAGTAACTCTGGGATGAAAGGTCATTTTATTTATATAGCACGTTTTCAGCAACAAGGCAACTCAAAGTGCTTTATGTGAATTAGAGGAAATACAAACAAGATAACAAAAGAAAGCAAGAGAAAAACAAAGAAGTACTCCACAACTTATAAACTAGTAGGGGTAAAAGTATAAAACTACATGTTGGCTCCCCATGTTTTAAGAAGAATAAATAGTCCATCATTTATAAACTTGTAGGGGTTTCTCTGGATTCCTGTTCTGATAAAACTACACGTTGGTTCTCCACATTACTTTCAGAAGTATAGTAGCTCCAGTATGGAGCTAGAGAGGAAATAGTTTGGATGAATATGTACTAACTCTTCTCGCCTCTTTACCCTACAGGTGGTGGTGAATGCCCTGATCGGAGCCATTCCCTCCATTATGAACGTGCTTCTCGTGTGTCTCATCTTCTGGCTCATCTTCAGCATCATGGGAGTCAACCTGTTCGCTGGCAAGTTTGGGAAGTGCGTGAACAGAACGGGCTTTATCCACAGCGTCTCGGTGGTCAACAATAAGTCTGATTGCCTCGCCATGAACGACACGCAGTTCTACTGGACAAAGGTGAAGGTCAACTTCGACAATGTTGGACTCGGCTACCTTTCCCTTCTGCAAGTGGTGAGTTTCTCTCTGCTGTCAGAATGTTGTTTTTTTTTCCCTTCATGTTAAAATTTATTAATTAGGTTCATTGCTGACAGGAGTTACACTTAAAAACAGTTTCTCACACGGTAACACATTAAACATCTTGGTGTCTACTAATGTAGCTTTAGATCAACTTATACGGATTTATCTATAGGTTTCAAATAGTCCTGTCAGCAATGCAGCTCAGACAAACATTTCGATGATGAACAATTTAACGATTAACAAATTGCTCCGATCATACAGTGATGTGTTCTGTTTTTAGGCAACGTTTAAAGGATGGATGGAAATCATGAATGCTGCCGTTGACTCAAGAGGAGTAAGTGTTTGCCACTCTGTTCAGCGTCTGAATATTGTTTTATTTTTCCCCAGCAAACAGTTCACTGACGAAACCATTTGCAGGTGGAGGAGCAACCGAGCAGAGAAATCAACCTCTACATGTACCTCTACTTTGTTGTCTTCATCATATTCGGCTCTTTTTTTACCCTCAACCTCTTCATCGGGGTCATCATTGACAATTTCAATCAGCAAAAGAGAAAGATAAGTATTTAAAGCACTGCTGTTGTCGAGTTTGGATGAGTCGTTTTTCTTTGACCCATAAATGAAACATACAAAGCTCAGCACATTTTAGCTGCTTCCTTTGGACAGTTGAAGCAAAGTAGCAACCAGTTGTGTGTTTTAGCACGATGCCAGGGTGGGAAGACATCAGCACCTGCCTTAGAGAAGTAAATTGCTGATTACTTCTCCATTTTCAAACCAGTTCTTGCTCATTTATGAGTGAAAAACAAAAATGCAGAAATAGAACTGCATGATTTTAGAAAATAAGGTGATGGCGACACTATTGGTAATCATTACGCTAATTTTTTACTGTACACTTTGTGACATTTAGCCTCTTGGGTGATGTAATCTATTCTAGTGACAGATTTTAATAATGGAAACACTCGTACTGTGATTATTATTACCGAGATATTGTGCGGCCTTACTAAGGAGTCCAACGCAGATTAGTTACAAGGTCAAATCACACGATGATTTCAATTGGAAAACTCAAAAAAAAAAGTTAATGGAAAACGATGTTCTAAGGAGAAATCTCTTCTGTACTCTCATTAAATGTGTTTAAAAGCTAGAGCTTGACTTCTACTGGGTCAAGAAAAGAGCAACGATCAAAAGCATAGCAGCAACTCAACAACACAATGACTTTGTTGTAAGTCTTAGTCAAACTGTGGTGCTACTTTAAGATAGCTCTGCACTGTGCCTGGAAGCCTCCATGACCCGAGGCAACGTTGTGAAAAAAATTTGATCGCGATTCCTCCACAGCTATGTCAGAGACTGAAAAGACAGGAAATGGTTCCTTCAAGTTACTTCTGCTACTTTCCCATGACTCTAAGCTGCCTCAACTCTGGATCTGCCTGAAAAAAGTTTCCATATCTACTAACAGACAATGAATAAATCAATAAAAAAAAGTTTTGTATTTAAAAATGAGGCGAATGTACTCGTAATGTGATGTTTTGGTTTTATACTTAGGTGGACAGGATATTTTCATGACTGAGGAACAAAAGAAGTACTACAACGCAATGAAAAAGTTGGGATCTAAGAAACCTCAAAAGCCAATCCCAAGGCCTGCGGTAACACAGAACATGTCGCAGTGTCAACCCCTCCCTTTTTTATACTTGTGAATTGCTCCTCTGATGTAAGATTATGGCTTTTATGGACTGAGCGTTTACGTTCTCCAATTCCAGAACATCCTCCAAGCCTTCTTCTTCGATCTGGTGTCCAAGCAAGCCTTCGACATCATGATCATGATGCTCATCATCGTCAACATGGTGACCATGATGGTGGAAACCGACGAGCAGTCGGAGCGGATGGAGTCTGTCCTCAACATCATCAACCTGGTCTTCATCGTTATCTTCACAACCGAATGCCTGATTAAGCTCTTTGCTCTCCGATGTTACTTCTTCACTGTTGCATGGAACATTTTTGACTTTGTGGTCATCATTCTCTCTATTATTGGTAAGGATCATCTTCTTACGCCCATCGTATTGAAAGGAACTTCAACAGGGCGGAGGCTTTTAGTAGACAGACGTTATTTGGTGTGGCGATATCTTTCCATGGTCAACTCAATAAGGCTCTGACCTGCAGATAGCAACTTTATTTTTGATGAACGACAAATATTTTTTTCCAATTTCTGTTATATTAAAAAGGTCTGTCTTAACAAGAATGTTTTTGTAGTTACTGAAACCTTAATTTTGTCCAAACTGTCCCAACCTCAAAATGAAGGAGGACGATACATCACACAAATACATTAAATCTTTCCCCAAAGATTGACATTGCATAGCTCTACAGTTTAGCAAGGTTTTAAAACAAAGATGCTAAGATGCAAAGCATCTTAGCATCTTTTTAACCTTTATCATGATAAGCATAATTAGCACTGTTGGCTACTAACTGTCAGTCTTTGTGTATGTGGAGTTATTATCTTTATCTTAATTGTAAAATTTTGAAATATACTTTATAGTCCAGTCTGTTCTCTGGAAAATAGGGCTGAGCCTTTCAAAGTATGAGAAAGAAAGACTTTACTGTAATACATGCAGCCAGCTTTTCGTTATCAACAACGCCCACACCAAATAATGTTGGGTTAGTACAACCTGTTCGATCAGTAAACACCCAAGTGTTTAAAAAAGATCCGATTACTAGTTTCTGACTAGTTGATCACCGATCAGATGTTTGTATGTCTCTTATTAATTCATTGTTGGAAAAAAAATCACACAACTTATCAGATCTGTTCTCCCTTGGTTTTCCTCTCAATTCAGGGATTGTCCTCGCTGACATCATTGAGAAGTACTTTGTATCTCCAACGCTGTTCCGAGTCATCAGACTGGCCAGGATAGGACGTGTACTTCGACTTATCCGTGCAGCCAAAGGAATAAGGACTTTACTGTTTGCCTTAATGATGTCCATGCCAGCACTGTTCAACATCGGCCTCCTGCTTTTTCTCGTAATGTTCATCTACGCCATCTTTGGCATGGCGAACTTTGCCTACGTGAAGAAGCAAGACGGGATCGATGACATGTTCAACTTTGAGACCTTCGGGAACAGCATCATCTGCCTTTTTCAGATCAGCACCTCAGCAGGCTGGGACAACCTCCTGAGCCCCATCATGTCCAGCCCCCCGGAGGAGTGCGACATCAACTTCGTCAACACCGGCACCAACGCCCGCGGAAACTGCGGGAACCCATCGGTGGGCATCGCTTTCTTCGTGAGCTACATCATCATCTCTTTTCTCATCGTGGTGAACATGTACATAGCCATCATCCTGGAGAACTTCAGCGTTGCCACCGAGGAGAGCACAGAACCTCTGAGCGAGGATGACTTTGAAATGTTCTACGAGGTCTGGGAGAAGTTCGACTCCGAGGCCACTCAGTTCATAGAGTTCTCAATGCTGGAGAGGTTTGCCGACGCGCTGTCGGAGCCGCTGCGGATCGCGAAGCCCAACAAGATCCAACTGATCTCCATGGACCTTCCCATGGTGAGCGGGGACAAGATCCACTGCCTGGACATCCTGTTTGCGTTCACAAAACGCGTACTGGGGGAGTCGGGTGACATGGACACCCTCAAGCAGCAGATGGAGGAGAAGTTCATGATGACCAACCCGTCTAAGGTCTCCCACGAGCCCATCACTTCGACGCTGCGCCGCAAAATGGAGGAGGTGTCTGCGGTCATCATCCAAAGGTGCTACAGGAGGCATCTGGTGCGGCGGCAAATGAAGCAGGCGTCTTACCTCTACAGACAAATCAACTACGAGACGGCGGTGGATGTGGACAACGCTCCAGAGACGGAGGGGCTCATAGCGTCCATGATACAGCACTTCGTTCCCGTAGCGATACAAGTCGAGCAGACAGCGAAAGACTCGCTGCTGTCCTCACCGCCATCTTACGACAGCGTGACTCGGGGGGCCGGCGTAAGCCCCTCTGCTACAGTCAGAACCGCATCTCGAGGCCCCGAAGTCGGGGACCCGACCGAAAACTACGAGGAAACATTTCTTTGAGACTGCATCGAGACGGATTGAATCGATTGAGCAATAATTCATGTTAAACTGATTTTTTTTAATGGTTTTATAAGACGCAGAGGATATATGCAATTTTTTAAAAGTACAGTAGCTCACAGCCTCTATTTTAGTAGAAAGACGATCCTGAGTAAATGTAACCTTCACATCGACAATAGGTTCTATAGTTAATATTTTCAAAACGCCTCTGGGAAAGTTGTAGGGATGTTTTTGGTCAATCTTACGGTGATATGAAGGTCAGCATTTAAATTCCAAACTACATCAGAGCAGTGAACCACTCCATGTGCAGTTTTTACATGCAAGGGTGCTTGTAGGTTACAGGCAGTCTCATTGTTTTATACTCAACTTATCTGCACTTTAACCAAAACACTGGATGGTAATTTTGTTGATTGTATTAAAAAGTAAGTTCTTTAATTAATAGTCCTCTAAAGTTTCCCATTCATTTGGCGCTCGTAGATCTGCGATATTGGAGCATTTTCAATGTAAAGGGATGATGCTGGTGAAGGAGATGCAAAGTGCTTTACGATGCATTTCTCCATTTTGTTCAGATCTCCATTGTTAGGTTGCCTTCTCCTTGGTTGCTGTGACTCGTGTGAAATGCAAAAATGTAGAACGTTCAAACTTTCAAGCACATCTGTATCAACCAAACGTAAATGCTTTGTCAAAAAAAAAGAAACTGCATAATCATCAACTTCATATTTGCATTTTGAACATTTTTCTCAGATTTCTCACGTCTCTGTGCATCTATAGAATGTAGGTCTAGTTTTGAGCAGAAGATTTTACATAAAAAGAGACAAGAGCTGTAAAATTATCTAGGAACTCCCTTTAAGTCTACTGAAAATATTTTTGTATGGCGAGTTTAATTTACTTATTTATGAATTAATTTTATTCAGGATCTGGTCACAGAAACTGTGCAAAAAAAAAAAAAAAGAAAAGTCAAAGGTCTTTAAACTTTTTTTAAAATAATTACAAAGAAAATGACAAGAAAAATGATTTGGCTCATAGTTTGTACCAATTTTTCCACAGAGCTGAGACCAGGTTATGAAAACTGCATGTATTATGTAGCCATTATTGACAATATCCAACATTTTCAAACCAGTCTAGACCAATGGCCGCTTCCACATACAGAGACAGTGCCTGTAGTGCAAGAGTATTCAAACCCTCTAAAAACAAATTAAAGCGTTAAACCTACACCTCTGACTTTTCTGCAACAGAATAACACAGTGTAGCATCTAATTGTAAAGAGAAAGAAAAGAGATGTTGGTTTCCACGTTTCTTTTCATTCAGATCCTTAAATTTAACATTTGTTGACTTATCTGATGACAGCTTCATGTCTTCCTCACGTCTACCAGGTTTCCATCCTGCGTTCAAACATCATTTAGCTTCGCCTGTCAGAAAAGAAGGACAGATCTGATTTTCCTGAGCTACTTTCTGTTGCTCAATCACATAAAACCAGATCAAATATACTTTCATTTGGCTGCGGCCGGTTCATGAGGCATGAATACTTTTGAGCGGCTCTGTAGACGATTGTTGTGTCGCTCCAGCCTGGCCAAATCTGACTTCAAGTTATGGCTGCTGCCTGTACTTCATCTTGAAAACCCAAATGTATACTCTGGACATCAAAAGTCCAAAAAAGTTTTATAAGAGGAGCAGGAACAGAATGAAGTGGTGTAAGGATTCGAGGATTTTTTTTTAAAAATGTTATTGTTATACCACCTTGCTTGTTTTGTTAATGAAATTTGGACTCAGGTCCCAGATTAAGAAATTTACTGTAAAACCCCAAAGAGAGCTATTTCTGTGAAATGAAAAAAAAAGGCCAGTATTTATTAATCTATACAACACAACACCATCAATGTCAAATCTACCTTAAAGCACATTGTTTTAATCCAAACAGTAACTTGAAGATTGTTCAAATTGTTTCTAATATGCTGTTTTTAATATAGTACAAAGGCAAAAGTCTTTAAATATTATCTGGTATTATTATCTGATTACAGCCAATATTTAGAGTTGGCAAATGTCGACTTAATGGTATCATTTTAACCAAATCAAATATTTGTTCCTTGGCAAAGTTTAATAATTTATGTTAAGGCTAAACAGATGGATGTTTATCAATAAATGAAATTATTTTTTTAGAACGTCAGATTTGACATATCCAGTTGACCTTTTGTTTTCAACTCTAAGAAATATTCTATATTTGGGTTATATCGTTTACTTCAAAAATATACAAATAAATGATTTTTTTTTTCTTAGGACTGGAAAAAAAAGCACAAACCTTGCTGTGTAGTCATCATGCTTACTTCAGAGAACAGGGTGGATTAAGTGATATTTACCACATCGATAAATCGAGTGTCTGTTGTTCGGCAGCGTCGCGTGTGCTGACAACCCCTAATTCATGTGCCTGATGTTGATCGTTGCCCGCTCACTCCTCTGACTGCTTAATTTGATCAGATGGGTGTGGATTTTTGGAGTGAAGTGAATGCACTGAAAGCTAATTTTTATAAGCTTGTGAAGAGGTTTAAGGCTAATTTCTAGCTTTTTGTTTGTTTTTTTTCTTTTTGTAAAGTGTTTCTAATAAAAAATTTAAAAAAAAACAGTGGTTCATTATGACCATAGCTAGGTACAATCAGATGACGTAAAATAAATAAATAAATTTAAAAATCTAGGCTCATTTTTTTTGTATGCAATATTTTATCCTTCAGAAGATGATTGTTTGTATCGCATTTATGAGAAGTTATTCATGGATTGTTTTAATCGGTTGTAATAAAACTCTTTTCTCATATCTGCGGCCTGTGAGTAAATGTTGCAGGAGAAGCTGGTTAGGTGACCTCGTCGCATTTATTTCATTCTCCTTTTTCTCTCTTTAGGACTTCATCCGCTGATTTAAAATAAAAAAATACATTTAAGTTTTTAGGGCTCTCAGGTTTTTAGTTAAAAAAAAAGAAGGAAAATTTCAACAAGGTTGCCAATTTGGATTTAGCCCTGGAGAGATTTCCTCTCTCTGGTTGTCAGGGTGGTCAAATCCAACTCTGACCAGCTGGGATAGGAGGATAATCTGTATGTTAAAAAAAATCACTTGTTTTAATTACACACCCACAAACACAGAGACTGCCTTTTTCTCCCATCCTCTCTCTCTCACACACACACACTTATACGTACAGTCTCCGTGTGCAATCGTATGCATAAACAAATCACATGTACTCTTTGCAAGCCGTCCTCATGATTACGCAAAATTTAATTCGGATCCGTGCATAAACTGACCGACTGTGCCTCGGTAATTGATCAGATTTTATTTTTTTTTTTTTTTTTAAGCGTTTGTACATGTGGAGGAGATTAAAGCTTCGTCGGTATGGGATTTTTTTTTTTTTTTAAAGATTAGAAAGGCACTATGTCTAATTACAAAATGGAACAGCATGCAGTGAAACACAGCAATGTCACTGTAATGAGTTTGCAAATCAACCGTGTACATGCTGAGCAGGCCAATATGAATGACTTTCAGCAAACTGCTACTCATGCTGCTTAATTTGAAATGCCATGTGTGACACGGTTCAGTGGATAGCTTGTGAGTATTTATTTATTTTTTATTATTAGGAATTATTTGAGTGTGAACCTTAACAATAACAAGTCTCGGTTTATCTCTCATAAACCAAAAAGTGAGGAAATTAGAGTTTGGGTTCGTCATTTCTTTTGTTGTAACATTGTTTCCTGACAGTATGAATGAAACCTCTGGATAGCCCGTGTGTTAACCTGTTAAATCCTGTGAGAAAAATCCATTTTTGGCTTGAGCAGCAGTGAGGAAGACACTACCCCACAGCATCACACTGCCTCCACCAAAAGAATTGACGTTGACAGAGAGGATGACATCGATAGAGAAGATTGGACAGGTTTTATATGGGAGCAATTCTTCTAACCAGATGCTGTGTTTCCTTTTCTGGTAACCCTTCAAAACAGATCAGCCCTTTTGTAACAGCATAGATGTGGGTAGAGTAGCCAAAAATTGTACTCAAGTAAAAGTAGCATTACGTTAACATATTTTTACTCAAATATAAGTAAAAAAAAGTAGCCATTTTATTTAGTAAAAAGTCTCCTGAAGTACTAAGGAACTGATCAAAACATCATTCACATAATATCTAACAATTACATCATCAGATGGACCAAAATATAGTTATTTGCAAATTTTGGTATTTTAAGGGCTAAAATGAAAAATAATTCACATAAATAACATAATTACAAAATAACAAAATCAGGGATTTTTTTTCTTTTTCAAAATCACTTTCTTTCAAAATAAAACTTATGAAACTTTAACAAAAACTGCAGGTGTGTGTCTGTGTCTAGTGAATTTTTGGTTAAAACATGTTTGTTTTTTATTCAGTGAAGCTACTCACAGTGGATTGAGTATCTAGGAATTTTACTCAAGTAAGAGTAGCAATACTTGAAAAATAATAGTACATAAGTACTGACAAAACATTACTCAAGTAACGGAGTAAATGTCACTAGCTATTACCCAATTGCGCAGTCAAATATTTATCATACAAATCTTTATGTAAAGTTTGTAGAGTCTGAGGTTATACGTTTGCAATATGTTCATAAAATACCATGAATAATCACTTGTGTATTTTTCACCAGTAAATGACCTTTGTCAAAATAGTCTGGAATGGCCTTCCGGTCTTTTCCAGATTGAGAGAATTTTTTTGGATCAGGTAATTTACTCTCAATTGCAGAACAAATTTCAGTGTCTAAAAAAAGGGTTAACATTAAATCATAAAACAGATAATAGATGAAGTTAGGAGGCTGAACCCATAAAAGCCTGAGAATTTAATGACGAAGAAAAAAAAAAAAAGACAGAGCCTTTTAGATACAGTCGTTCTCCTGTCTATCAGCGTGCAGCGCAGGGATTTACTTAGTCATGGTGGCTAACAGTGCCCAGATGGCCTGATGATGCACTATCTAATTACTTGTCCTACGAATCCTCTGTTAAGGATAAGTGCTCTCTGAGCCACAGCATTTTCAGTTCCTACACTGCCACCACGTGGACACTCCACAGATTGCAGCTACAGATCAGTCTGAAAAATAGACATTTTTACAGGCTTCCTGCGCAAGATGGAAAATACAGAAGGCAGAATTCAAGCGTGAACGAGAACAGACCTACATCGTCGTCTAAAAGTCTAATTTATCCGTCTGGCCGTTTCAGTAAATTACCTTAGTTTGTGGCTCGCAAGTTCAAAGGATATAAATACAAGTCCCTGCAAATTGTAGCCAATTAAAAAGACGACAAAACTGTAAAATGCAGATCTTTGTGGGGGTTTTTTCCCCCAAAACTCTCCTCTTCTAACATTAATCTCTCCATTGGAGCAGTGACTGTTTTCATCATTTTCTCAAAGCCTGCATCATCCAGTTCTTGTTTACACTCTCGGACGGTTGCACACAGTGTGCTGTTTGTGGAACGTGACGAGTTCTTACCAATGATTTCCTTCTGTTAAATCCTTCAGGACAGAGGTCCGATCTGTCCTGAGATACGCTGCACAAAAGCAAATCACGGTTTCATCAAATGTGGCAGCAGCTTCTGGTTTGTAAGGGAAAAGTTTTAATACCGGTGTGTTCACAAGGGTCAAAGGTTTCACCGTTTGTGTGGGGAAAAGCTTTAAAAAGATGCACAGACAGAGTTGCATCTTAGCATTCGGAGTGTACCTGAGATCCCCTCAGAAGATTCATCCTCTTGAACTTTCCAACCAGTGCAAGCAGTGTGGCAAATTATTCAGCTCAGCTACAACTGAAAGCTCCTGAGTTGCGCCACAGGCAACAGAAGACACAGGTTGGTGCGTATTGCAGCAAAGCCTCCACAAGTGTAGTCACAAAGGCGAGAGAACGGTTTCAGTGTACTGTGGAAATGTTTATCCGTTTCAGCCAATTTGAGTGTACACAAAAGTTGTAGTTCTAGCATTAATCTTAGCCAGCTTTTATGGATTTCTCAGCCCAGAGAAAGGCCATGCAAGCTGTTCATATACAGCAGCACATTTTAAAGTATAGTGCCAGTGAAGACCCTTTGAAGAAGGAATAAGAATTAAAACATGAAAACAAGGAGAAAAACAGCAACAAAAAACTACAAATCAAGTCCCCAAATGAACTCTGATGTCACCAGGTTCATGTACATGAACCTGGTGACCTAAAAGCCAAAAAGGCCTAAAAGTCAAAATTTCAAAAATAAATGAAACAACTATCACTGTTTCTGAAATATTCAAAATGTATGTGTTTTGCCGCGGTTGTAAAGCAGGTCTGCACCAGTTACCACAGTTCATCTTTTTATTTAAATCTAAAACTCCTCTGTGAGGAAAAGGCCAAGACTGTCCAACCTGTACAGCCATTATTGTGCCACGAAACACAAACATAGGTTCATGCACAGCTTGTTTTCTGCAGGGTATATTTTAGCTTGATTCAATAACATTTCAAGCAAAGCAAATAGAAAAACTGATCATGACATGTTTTGTGGGTGAGAAACTATACATAATGTGTATTTTAAAATATCTGTTTGTTACAAATTGCTTGCTCACGCTACTGAAATTTGTGTTTAAAATTAAATTTTAAGCACTGAATAAGTTAAAGCAAAACCCTTGGCAATATTTTGTGGATTCATTAACATGTAAATCCTAAATGAAATATGCCACAACAAAATGTACCTTGAAATTATTAACATTTTATCTAGAAGATTGTACTCTGATCATATTTTCTAAAATGCCTACACTGTACTATTTAAATAATGACAATTTTCATTTATATCAATTCCAAACATTTAGCATACATGAATAAAACATTTCATCCTATGTCGCTCGGTGTTCTCTTTCGGTTGTCCCGGAAAGCTGTGTCTATCATTTTGACCGTGACAGTGTTCTCAGCCGGACTGCCCTATAAAGCAAAACAAGCGCCACTCCGCCAGCCAACGCTCTCTTTGATGAACTGCGTGTTTCAGGAAGAAGTTGGCGCCTGACGCTGCGTAGTCGGGTAGCTAGCACGCTAACCGCAACTATGATAGATAATCTCTTGTGTTGATTTTTCTCTTTGGTGTAACGAAATAAATACAAAATGAATGATATGGGTATGTATAACCGTTTGCAATTTAGCAATATTAGCTGTTTTTGTCTCCGTTGTGTATAGCTGAGTTAGCTAAATCGCAGGATAAGGCGAGGTTTAGCAGGCCTCGACTAATCTCTGGAACAAAAATTGTTTTGCTCTACAATGATCCGGTTTGATTAGAGCGCTCGCGGCCTTGAAGCTAGCATGTTAGCATTAGCTAATGCGTCATTCTGGGCACAAACCACCACACTGCTTAACAGACTTAAATGTTTTTTTGTCGCTTATGAAGCTCTGCACAACTTTAGTACTTCAGCGACCCTTTGAAATAATTTGTTAATTTCAGTGGCATTGACAAACGTTTTATGAACCAGTTAGCGGTGTGCAAATCGCACTTGAAACAGCTGGGAAACAGATATGCAATTATAGAACACCGAGTTTAAACTGCAATTTTGTCGATGCAAAATCGGAGTGTTTATTGCCTTTGAAAGTTTGCATTAAATTAGATAGGAAATTTGCACGGAAACCTCAGAATAAAGTCACTATTCTAGAAAAGCTTAAATTTGGGTTGAGCGATAGAAAAAAAAAAACAGTGTTGATTCACACTTTAACCTTCAGTCAGCACATGACCATCTGACCTCCTTCAAAGACCCATCTTTTTTTTTTTTAAAGCTGTAGCATAAGCTGCTATCTCTGTTGAATTGGGTGAAAGTTTCCAAGCAGACACCCAAACCCATTTCAGGATTAAAAGATGCAACTTGGTGAACTATACATCTGAATCCTGCTTTTAAGTTTGAATCTACTTTTCTCCTTGAAGAATTTAGTGTCCCCCTGTCCTCGCTGGCACTCCTGGTCCCACCGCTCCGTCTGATGTCAGCAGTGATGTGGGAAGTTGTCCGGCAGCGAAACATAAAACACTATGGCAAACTGGAGGAATTTGTTTCCATGGTTACGGATGCTGTCCCTGAACTCATGAGCAAACGAGAGGGGAGACTGTTGTCCTTGGGCCTCAGAGCAAGGGTAAGTGAAATGTTAGGCTGCACCTTGCAATATATATCGACGAATACTCCAACAGGCATCTGACAAACTGCATTTACTTTAGACAACTCTTGAGCTGCTGCGTTCTGAACATCCTGAAGATCTCAAGGCAGTAGAGACTCATCTTAACCGAATCCGATCCTCTTGCTTGGAAGAGGTAAGGAATGCCCATAAATTTCTTCTTATTAGTTGACTTGTCTATTAGTTTTGCACAAATGGTAACTTGTATTTAGCTTTAAGGTATAATTCCTTCCTCTTAGTATTTCAGTCATGCAGATATTGTCTTGATATATATTTTTTGTTATTATAATGAAGATTATTGACCATTTCCTTACAAATCAACCGTAGGATAATTTGGCAAGATGGAAAAATTTTATTTTAGTCAAAACACATACGTGACAACAGATATCGGTTGTTAAGTTTATGTGTCGGACCAACACACATATGTTAAACAATAACTACATTTCGTCTGATTCCGATGTTAATGCCAATATTTTGTGCATTACTAGTTTTTATAGCTGATCTATGATGTGTCTGATGATCTATTTTGTCCTCCAGACGAATGATCCTGTAATTGAAGCACCAGAAGCCAACTTCATGAAGCTTGTCCAAGGCCTTATTGAAGACACTGATGGCAGGGAACATTTTCTCAAGGTAAAAGTACAGTGATTTGTGTGTTGAACTAAAATTGTTACAAGATTTAAAACATTTGAAATAAGTATGAAACACTCACAGGACATTTCATTCCCCTTTTTGTCATATTGCAACCAATATATTAGATCAAAATTCTTTGTACCCCTGGGAAATTTTGATTTAAACTTATTTTCATTCAGGGCAACAACAAGACCTCTGCAAAGCATTAAATTATAGGGATTTAATCCATGAGCCTGACTTACTTTTCAGATTTATAAATTTTGTTTTCAACTACATATCCTTGTTTTCTTTGGCTGTACAATGATGAACTACTTTGTGTTGGTCCATCACGTTATGTCCCTATGGCTTGCATTAAAGTTTGTGGCCATGTAACAAATGTTTAAAAGTTAAAGCAGTATTAGCGCTGTCAGTATTGTCTGTACATTAAAATGGGAATGTCCTTTACTTTCTTTGGAACAGAATGTGTTTCCTGTGGAATATGGCCCAGACTTTGACACAGCACTAGAGACTCTTGTTTGTGAGTTCTTCACAAGACTAGAGGAGCTTCTACCAATACCAGATTTTAAACAGGTAAAAGACTCTTTAGAAGTTGACAGAGCAAATAAATAAATAAATGCACCATAAACTTATAATTTCTATTTCCAGACTGCGACTTGGATCAGTGCCGCCCCTGCTGTCATAGAAGAATACATGCAGTGCGTTTCAAATGGAGATGATCTTAAATTTTTACTCCAGAGCAAACAGTGCCATGGAAAGTTGGCAAAGACCACTGTTGGTGAGACTTCATGTTTTCTACATATAAGGTGTTATGTATGTCATCAGTACATAGTAAATTAAAAGTTTTTATTCATTTTTCAGCTCCTTTTCAGTCAGAAGATCTCCTGATTCCTTCACTGTCTCTCCCTCCATCTCTGGAGGTGGCCATCGCTTCCCACCCAAGTGCTTGTGATGAAGAAAACACAGACGTCCAACAGATCGTCATGTTCGATGAAGAACTTTCCACAAACCCTTCCACTTCCACAGACTTTTCTGAATCGCCTAAAAGGGCCGATGGCGCTTCATCTCCTCGCCGGAGGCATCAGACAGGAGTCCACAAATGTCCTGAGTGTGACAAATGCTTCAAGCATCACTCTGTCCTCATCGAGCACCAGAGGCTCCACAGCGGCCTGCAGCCGTACAACTGCTCCGAGTGCGGGAGGGCGTTCCGAACAGCCACGCTGCTGGCTGGTCACCGGCTGCGGAAGTGTAAAAATGCTGCGTACCTTTGCATTAAATGCGGCAACAGCTTTCCCACTTCCCTGGAAAAGTTCCGACACCACTGCCCAAAACGAAGGCGCAACCACGACTGCGTGCAATGTGGAAAGAGCTTTCCAAAGTCTAGCGGCCTGAAAGAACACCTTCTGACTCACGTACAAAACCGACTTTTCAAGTGCAGCCATTGCGGCGCCGGCTTCTCAGGAATCGGTGACCTGAAATATCACCAGCAGGTGGATCACGATAAACCTTATCACTGCAAACAGTGTGGAAAGAGCTTTATCTCGTCCAAGTCTTTAACCAAGCACCAGCAGCGGCATGAAGAAGGTGGTGACATGGAAACGGTGAAATTAATGGGTGGAGGTAAACATAGCAAAATTGTCCCTGGTCACCGGACTTCGTCTGTGTCTCTTTCCTACAGGAAGCTGTCTGTTAAAGCCATCTACGGCGGGGGAAGGGTCACCCATAATTGCCCGCTGTGTGGGCGGAGCTTTAAGTACCGCTTTGAGTTTCTGGAACATCAGCGGTTTCACACAGCAGTGAAGCCTTACAAGTGCTCCCAGTGCGGGAAAGCCTTCCGGACTGAAGCGCATCTGTCTGGCCACCGGAAGAGGAAGTGTAAAAACGCTGCCCACATCTGCACCAAATGCGGCTGTCAATTCAGATCCCTGCACGAACGCGTCCGACACCAGTGCGTGCAGCTGTTGACCAAATACGAGTGCTCCCATTGCGGCAAGACCTTCAAGATGGCCCACCTCCTCAGGAACCATCAGATGAGCGAGCACCAGCTCCCCTACAGCCCCAACCACCGCTTCAGGTGCCGGTACTGTGACGAAACCTTTCCCGGCATCAGCGAGCTCAAGTACCACCAGAGGGTGGACCATGAGAAACCCTACCAGTGCCAGGAATGCGGCAAGTGCTTCCTGTCCGAGAAGTGCCTGGCCAATCACGAGCTGCGGCACAACGACGACAGGCCAGAGAGCTGCCTGGTGTGCGGCCGCGGCTTCAGGAACCGCTATGACCTGAAGCAGCACATGCGCACACACACGGGAGAGCGACCCTACCAGTGCACCCACTGCTCCCAGTGCTTCTCCACGGCAGGGGGACTGCGCAGTCACACCAGGGTCCACACAGGAGAGAAGCCACATGTGTGCCCCGACTGCGGGAAGGCCTTCTCCCAGATGGGGGCGATGCGCACACACAGACTCACTCATACCGGGGAGAGGCCTTTCAAGTGCAGCATTTGTGGCAAGGGCTTCACGATGGCTCACAAGGTGACGGTCCACATGCGGGTGCACACGGGGGAGCGGCCGTACGTATGCTCACAGTGCGGCAAAGCGTTTTCGGACGGCAGCGTATTGAAGCAGCACATGTTGAACCACTCGGGAGTCAGACCGTACCACTGCCAGATCTGCCCCAAGACCTACACGTGTCTGAACCACCTGAGGAGGCACCTGAAGAGTCACTCAAGCATGAACTGAGGCCGGTGTGAAGGCCAACAATGCTGAACTTGACATTACATTTCTACACTTGTTGGAAAAAACGGTACGCAAGTTTGTGACTAACTGAGCCAGCAATACAAATGAACGTTTGAGACTTTATGGTTTTTGAGATTGAAGTGCAAATGTCATTTTTGTCTTTGTTGCCATGTAAATGTAAGCACAGACTATTACAACCAGCACAAACAAATGTCTTCACATCTTATAAGCTTTTTCTTTTGTCTGTACATTTCCCTGAGCTCTGCCAGAACTAAGGAGGGGAGGGGAGAGATACTTTTCTAAACTACTTCAGTGTCTGATTTGTAAAGAGAAACCTGATCTGTATTACCGCACAATTCTTATTTGTAACTATAGGAGTCCCAATAACTCCAAATGTAGGTTTTCAGACGAGCATGAGGCTGTACGATAACCTGTGTAGCTAGGTAACCAGCCAACAGAGTGATAGTTTTGCATGCATCCAATGAGTCGTCATCTGTCGTGATACTGCCAGATTATTTTATAGACATTGCAGTGTGTGGACCATCCAGCCACCATACTTTGGCTGATGTATATGTGCCGAAGTTGTAATATTGGCAGGAGTGTTTTTTGTTTTTTTTCCTTTTGGGGAAAAGGCTTGTGAGATAGATGAAAGTTGTCCATTTGTAGTTATGTTAGATCATTAATACTGAGGGCATAATGTAAAAATGCTAGCTTTCTTTTGACAACTATGCTTTATCTGTTTGCTGTGGAGCTTTTTGTATTTCTTTGGTTGTTTTTGACTTCCATATTAAATTAGTTTAATTGTTTTATGCTTGTTTTTTCTTTTCCACTCTACTTTTCAAGAAAAGATAAAAGCTTGAGAATCACTGTATCCTGCTTGATACAGCTCCTTCCAGAGGTATTCCTACCCCCAAATGTTTACAACTTAAAAACTGAGTGTGTTTTATTACATAATAGACCAACATACAGTAATGGAAATAGTAATGGATTCTTTTATTTTTTTTTTTATAGTTTTACCAACAAAAATGAGTCAAAAACTTTTGCTGTAGTACAGCTGGTAGTCTGGTCGGGTATAACTCTACAAAGTTTGCACATCTGGAGATGCAAATTCTTTTGCAAAGTAGCTCAAACTCTGTAAGATTGGAAAGTTTAGGTCTTTTCACAGATTTTGAACTTTGACTAGACCATTCTAATACATCAATATACTTTGATTTAAGGCATTTTAGGGTTGCATCTCATAAACTGACCAATTTGCCTTTGCTATGCAAGCACATTCCCATAGCAGGATGCTGCTACCTCCAGATGTTTTTTTTGGGGTTTTTTTCCAGTGACATTCGTCACTTTCTTTTACGTATTGTGCTTTTTATCCTGCAACTTTTAAAATCCAAACAGACTTTTTTTTTACTTTCAGATGAGCTAAATAAAACTTGTTTGGAGCCACTAATGTTCAGACTTTTTGAAAAAGGAAACCGGTTTTTGATATCTTCTGATAAACTAGAACAAGAGTGCAGGGGTGTAAATACTTTTGCAAGGCACTGTATGAGGTTTACTTACTGAATGCCATCAGTAGATGGCAGTATGTTGCCAAAAAGCATTTGGTTGACCTATGTCCTCTACGTTTACTTTCCTGCACATTAAAATAACTATAATGAGTTTTTTTTTCTTTTGTGGAAATTATTCTGGCCAATTTCCTGTGATTGTCTGTTTTTGTTTGTTTTACTTACAGTTTCCAACTCTGTGCTAGTAGGTGTTAATAATAATCTTTCATGTTTTGCAGTTTAGATTCTCTGTGCAAGCTTGTGCTTAGTTCCATCTGTGATCACTCCTGGAGGGCAACATTTTGAGTCACTTCCCTTTGGCAGTACCAATCTCCACGGGATTCACAGGGAAGTGCATCTGCAGACGATGAATGTGGCGGTGTGCGCTAAGTACTGCAAGATGTTTATATGTGCAGACTGGAGACGCTGGCTGCCCCAAACTGCATACCTTTTCCCTGACGTGGAAGCATTGCAAATCTTGTCAGAAGATGAGGGTCCACCGAAAAGGTTAGGGACACTTTACAAGATATTGGTTTCTTTTGCATTTGTGGTATATTTAAATTTAGAGATCATCTGTTGTGGATTAGTTAAAAGACAGGGAATGCAAAAATGGGGAAATATTCCTACAAGGAACTGCTGAAAACAGGGAAAAGGGGGGGGGAAAAAACTGGCTCAGAGGCTTTGTGCATTCCTTTGGATTTTTATGGAATAACGGTCTCATGATGAAAGCCTTTATTGAGACATTTCATAATGCATATGTTACTGCATATAAAGAGAACCACAGCTGCTAGAAATCCTGCAGATTTACTACGAGAGCCTGCAAAGAGGGATGGATCGTTACCAGATGTCCCCGTTTTCTCCCACCCCTCTTCCCTCTTTCCTTTCAGTGATCTCAGTGGAAAATCTGATTCCAAGCCAGACTTTTTCCTACAGTCCCACACTGAAGAGCACAAACATACGCACATATGGCAACAGCAGTCATTCGGCATCCAAAGCCCTCCCCTCATCTTCAACCCTCCCCAAGTTAACACGCCCACGCCTTTTTCTTTCCCCCCTCCGCACATATATCCCAATTACTTTTTTTTTTTTCCAAACTAATTTCCAAGATCAACACTTCCAGAGCACTAGATGGCGCTGTGTCTCTTTCTGGTCACTCGTTAAACGTAGTACGGATTCCACTCCACACCGCTGTTACGCCTACTGTTATGTTCAGGTCAAGTCTGGACACCAAAGTGAAGAAGGGGGCGGGGGGAGTCTACACCCACTCCATCTTCCACAAGAAACCAGAGCGTTTCAGCAGAATGAGAAGACAAAATGACTCCTTGATGCTTTTCAGCTGTTTCTCATTAAGCCTGATAGATCCTGTTCCAGTGAGCATCTCTTTTTTTCAGCTTTGTAGTTGGTTTTCGGCATAAGCCGTCCGTGTAAAGACATACCTGTCATGTAAAAGTGGAATGAAACCCAAATTTCAGACTGACAAATTAAATTTTCTAAATACGTCACAGCTTTTAAACCTTTTTATATATACTTAGCTTCTGTGTTGAAACAGCGCCCTGAAATCTTGCGTCACTCTTTTGTTTATTTTATGGCCTGGCTACCAATCCCAGTGAACTCCCGTGTAAAGAAGCCGTCCAGTGTCGTATTTTCCGTTCACTAACATTAACAACTCTGCTGCAATACATTTAGTTTTCTCACGTATGTTATTTTTCAAGGAATCTGATCAAAAACCTGACGAAAACAAGAAAAAAAAGAGAAATGTTCTCAGAATAACTCTTAGCAGTTACTTCATGTCAGAGGAAATTTGTTTTTTTTGGAGGATTTATATTTATAATTAGCAAAACTAGTCCTATAATAACATCAAATTGTTTGATAAATTGTCCCACTAATTATTGCAATAAGCGATAATGTTGTTTTAAAACCATTTTCAAGTAATTTGTAAGATATAAAGATGATCCAAGTTCGCCCACTTTAATTAAAGAACAGTAGACGTTACTTGTGTAAAGGACACTAGAAGATATTTAAATATCCAAAATAAAACAATCAAAAACAGTACATAAAACAAAACAACAACAACAAAAAACACACACAACCAAAACCATAAACAAAATGATTTGTGAAGTCTCTGTAAAGAAAATTGACCTTCAAAATTAATCAAAATTAAAATGGTCGAGCTAATTTGAATTGATCGTGCGATGAATTGATTAATTGCTTAAAATCTCTGTTATGTGGCTCTACAAGTGACAAACTGTGTAAAAGGACGATTTTACAAAAATCTGCCTGGCAGCTTTAAGGAAGTTTGCTCATTTCTTAGGAAAGTGTAAACTTTTTCTCCCCCTGCGCGCTCTGGCGCATCCACACCCAGCCATCCTTCTCATGGAAAGCCTGGGAACTCCTCCTCCTCCTCCTCCCTCAGCCACACCGTGCGCTCCTCTGGTCCTCCTCTGCGCGCTCTGGCTCTTCGCCCCGGACAAACTGCGGCGGGGGGAGCGCTCGGTCTCCAAAAAAAGTTGGCCTAATTCTGCGCAAAAGGAGTCCGAATCACGGGTCGGGGAGGTTCGGCGTTTGGTCGCTTTGTGGGGACTTACCGGAGCGTCGTATGATCGGGTTTTCGGGTTGATTTTGTTTTCAGCTTAATCATGGAGACGCTCAGATGTCTCCTCGCGCTGCTGTGCGCTCTCCTGGCTGGAGCGCAAATTCAGATCCAAAAGCCCACCTTTGCGGGTAAGTCTGCTTGAAATCTGTTGCGCTGAACTCAGAATGTCCTACTTGGTGTTTTAGACTTTCAGCTGCATGTGAAGTTTAGCTCACTGTTGTCACGCTTGCTGCAAGGTTAGATTTGCTAAGATGCAGCCTTTAAAATTATCTGCAGAGTCGCAAAAGCATCTGAGTGACCTTTCTGAACGAGTTTAGATCACGTGTCAAACTGAAGGCCCGGGGGCCAAATCCAGCCCGCCATATGCTGTCAGTTGTGGGCTTATATATTATTTTACCAATGAAATCAAAGCAGTTTTTATCTTGTACGTTGCCACATGGCATAAATGTGAAAAGATGTTAAATATTACTTAATTTTATGATTAATTTTAATAACATTTCAACAGGGGCAGTTTTATTAACACGTTTTGCCAAAACCGTCCCTTTGAGGACATTTATGGTCTCGATATGGCCAAAGTTGGAACTGCAGTTTTGCAGCCGTGCTCTAGTGGTTCATACCAGAGTGACACCTGCTAAGAAAAACAATGCTGAAAAATCTGCTTCAGTTTCTAAAGTGTGATGAAACCTTTCTAAATATGACAAAATAGCTCAATGAAACCTAAAGGGATGCTATGCTACAGGCTGTTGGCCTGCAGGCTTTCCGTGCTTCAGGTCATGTCTGGCCTCAACAAACAGCACAGAGAGAATGAATTACTGTTTTATTCCGTCTTCTTGTTGCTGGGGAGCTAAACGTTGACATTTTTCTGCTTTTTTTTTTTTTTCTTCTCGTTTCATTGGGTGATATTTGTTTTGCCCTGTGAAACAGACTGTCCCGTTGACCTTTTCTTTGTGTTGGACACATCTGAGAGCGTCGCCCTCAGACAGAAGCCTCCCAACTTTTATATCGACCAGATCAAAGAATTCACCAAACGCTTCGTAGATGAACTCAAGGAAATGTAAGACAAACACACACACACACACACACACACACACACACACACACACACACACACACACACACACACACACACGTACACGCATGCAATGGGAACACAAACAATACAGAAAACCAAAATGTCACCATGGAAACAAGTGAAAATATGGCGAAATCCTTTGATCTTTGTATTGGGCCTGATTAAAGGCCAACATTTGGCCACGCCCACCACTGATGAGAGGAACTCTGGACTCTATACGGTTGCAGTGTTCCTGCCCCTAAATTTTATAATAGCTTAGCAGCTTTATTCTAATTTATTTGGCTGTTTTAAGGCGTCACATTATTTGTTACATATTACATGAAGGTTAAATAATTGTAAGCACCATGAAAGATGGATGGGGCAGCGGCTACCTCTGACCATCACTAGTCTGACACTCAAATGTTCTTATTAAGTTATAAATCTTGGTTTATTTATCACTCTTATACTGCACTCTTTACTGTTTTTGATGCCCTGCACACCACAGCCCCCTTCGTATATGATGACAGCATCTGTATCACGCTTTTGGATTTCTTACTGCATGTTTTATCTGTAAATAGTTTATATTCAATCAATCAGTCGACATAATCTCATCTGAGGTTTGTACTTGTTTGCTTTTAGGGTTATTGTATGTAGATTTCACATTTAATTATTCAAACTCATGTTTATTGTTATATCAAATTTTTTTAACACATTTTCTCTTTGTTCCAATGTAAATACAGTTTCAAACTGGGCAAATCATATTGTTTGCTCTGCTTGCATTCATTTCTGTTATGCCCAGCTATAACAAAAAGCATTTCCCTTCTTAGAGTAATACCTAATCTAATCTAATCTAATCTAATCTAATCTAATCTAATCTAATCTAATTGAATCTAATCTACAGTCATGTTCAATGAATTAAAACGTTATTCAGAAGTTTGCTTTTTACAGGCTTAATCTAATCTGATCTAATCTACAATCGTATTCAATAAATTACAACTTTATGGAATAAATAATTTATTTCAGTAACTTATAAAATGCATTTAATCTGAAAAACAAGCCACATTGGAACACATGTTATAATTTACAGAATTGCACTCTAATCTAACCCAGTGTAATCTAGTTCAATATAATCTAATGTGATCTGTTCTAATCTAATCTATGGTCATATTCAAGAAATTACAACTTTATTCAATTGATCGTTTATTTCAGTGACTTAAAAGATACACACAATCTGAAAAACAAGCCTAATTGGAACTCAAATTTGAATTCGCAGAATAGCATTCTAATCTTATCTAATCTAATTTAATCTAATCTAACACATGTATGTCCCCTCTCTGCACCCAGTCTCACCTCAGTCTCCCCCTCTGTCCTCCAGGCGCCACCAATGTGACCGCGTCCTGATGTGGAACTCAGGAGCTCTGCACTACAGCGACGACGTCATCCTCGTGCGAGAGCTGAGCGACATGCGCACCGATCGCCAGGCCCTGAAGAACGACATCGACGGCATCACCTACATCGGCAAGGGCACCTACACCGACTGCGCCATCAAGAGGGGCCTGGCGGAGCTGCTCGTCGGGTAGCGGAGACACGACACGACACGCCTGCGCTGGAGAAGATGACGCCTCTGGTCGTATCTGAGCGTGTGCTTGCACTGTTGCAGGGGCTCCCACTACCATGAGAACAAGTACATCGTGGTCGTGACGGACGGTCATCCCATCACCGGCTACAAAGAGCCATGCGGAGGTGTGCAGGAGGCCGCAAATGAAGCCCGGCAGCATGGAGTCAAAGTGTTTGCTGTGGCCATCTCACCTGACCAGGAGGTACGCAACACTCACACGCAGCCAGAGTCAGTTCTACTTGAAACAGTCCTTAACAACCATACTTTATCTCAACATCTAATTGAAATACACAGCTGAACATTTCATGTTAAGGTAGTTAGAATTCTCAAAATGTTATGAATTTCTGCTTCTGTCTTCAGATGTTCAAATACACCAAGTTTCAGTTTCAGTTTTATTCATATACCAGTGGGGAATTAGTTTGCAACAAAATACAAAAAACATAAAACAGGGGTGTCCAAAGTCTGTCCTCAAGGGCCGGCATCCTGCATGTTTTAGTTTTCTCCCTGGCTTTATACACCTGCATCAAATGATGGCTCAGTAGAAGGACTAAGCAGAACACTGACTTCCTGAGGAGGAACCACTAGGGAGAGAACTAAAACATGCAGGATGCCGGCCCTCAAGGTCCGACTTTGGACACCCCTGGCATAAAACATCCACCAAAGACAATGCATTCACTCTGATAAAACGCTTCATAGAAGAAATAAATCACGCCGTAGTGCATTAAATGGGTGGCGCTCTCCAGATTCAGCCTAGCCTTAACTCTCACATGCTTGGCGTATATTTGTTGGAGCTCGGCTCGCCAATTATGTTTCTTGTCACATTAGTGAGCCTCATCAACCTGTTTTTACTAGACAAGGTAACCAAACCAAGCCAATAACAATAACAAAGAACAGATTCAATAAAATACAGTCAATAATGACTTTAAAAGAGTTCAGTTTCCTTAAAAAGAAAAGGCGAACCTTTTTACACGCTGCATCCATGTTTGATTCAAAGTTCATCTTATTATCAATGACAGTCCCCAAGTATTTGTACTCTGTTACAATTTCGACTTCCAAGTCGTGAATGACTGTTCAGTTGGGATTTCTGAAAGTCGATGGACATATCTTTGGTTTTAGATGCATTAATTGACAAGAATAAGTTCTACAGCACCTTCCTCAGTTTAAGAGACTCGTTGTAGCAGATTATTATGCCTTAAGTAGGTTAGGAAAGACCAGAGGATGATGGCATGGATTTGTAAGCCTCTGATAGGTTAATTAACAATATTTGAGTTAAATGAAAGAACTTCTTGGCAGGTGTTTTAAGGCATGTGTGACATCATAGGGTAAAACAAATAGCCAAGAAATCAGGAAGTGTATTGTGTGTCTCCTCAGATCAGGTCTAATAACATGGAAAAATTCAGCAATCATACAGTTCAGAAAGGAGGTGGATTTTGGATCCCAGTGATGTAAATGTGTTTTTGTGTTCAATGTGTGCATCAGCGCCAGAACAAAAGCTAAAAAAAAAAAAAAAATTGTGTATCACGTAAATGCGTCTGATTTATTTTACCATTAGAGGAATTTTTTTAAGCTTGTGTTGACATTTAAAACTAAGCTTTGTGAAATTCCAGATGGTTTTATTTTATATATTATTAAGTTTATAATTAAAACCAGATACAATTATGACTGATTTAGTTCATGTTTATGCATTTTGGAGAGAGAGACTCAGTTTGTGCAAATACTGTGGAAAAATAGCCTAAAACATAAAGCAATATTAGACGTGGTATGGCTGTTTCAAAGCAGTTTTCTTCACAACATTGTGGTTGATTTAGTGTTTTTCTGTGGCATGCATCTTGGACCAACATAGTGGAACCTTCTTGATAACCTGTTACTAGCTGTGATCAGTTTAGATCGATTAATGAATTTTTTCTATTTTGTTTTTATTTGTTTATAGAATGAGTACAAAGGAAATTAAAAAGTACTTTTGCCAGTTAGCAATTTGCAAAGCATATTTAACAAAATGATTCAAATAATTACAGAGATGACTAAAGACTTCACTCTTGATTATTTTTTCTACAGATAGGATTTACATGTTTCTGGTACGTTAAAGAACTAAAGTCCACACAATGTGGGAAACCTCTGCTTCTTGACGCCATGTGAACTTTGTGAGGCCAGTATGCACATTAACGATAGGATCGTTTCCCATTTCATAAACATTTCTTCAACGAGGAAAACACTGTTTTGTTTATCTGTCTGCAACTCTACTTACATTGTGAACTGAGCTATGTGGTGAACCAAAAACACCTTCCACTAAATCTTATTTGTCCATTACAAAGACAAAATGAAGATAAGAGTGAAGTAAAGATCTGAGAGGTCTGGAAGGTTGATAATACAGCAGATCTTTAACGTATTATAATGCTGAGCTGTTCAGTTATTTATAAACTAAGAAGTTTATTCTCTGAACTACTGGGAGCCAGTTTAAGGACCTTAGAACTGGTGTGATGTGCTTTGTCTACCTGGTTTTAGCGAGAACACTTTCTGGATCAGTTACAGCCGTCTGCTTGTTGTTTTAGGCAGACCTGTGAGGACACTGTTCCAGTAATGAATGCGGCTAAATATAAACGCATCAATTAGTTTCTCTAGATCTTGATGAGACATTAGTCCCTTAATCCTGGAGATGTTCTTCAGGTGACAGAAGGCCGACTTTGTAACTGTCTTTATGTGGCTCTGAAGGCTCAGGTCTGATTCCATCACCACACTCAGATTTCGGGTACGATCGGCAGTTCATGGTTGTAATAACTAAAGCTGTGTGTTGACTCTAGATCGTTCCTCTAATGGTTCAAAATAATAACTTCAGTTCTGTTTTTGTTCAGCTGGAGAAAGTTATTTCACATCCATACATTGATTTCTTTGTAAGCAACTGTTCAGTGCTTTAATGGGTTCATAAAACATGGTAATTGTAATGTAGTTGTGCATCATCTGCATAACTATGCTAACTAATCTTATAATTTGAGCTAGCGGGAGCATGTAGATAGTAAATAAGAGGAGCCCCAGTGTTGAACCTTGGGGTACCCACGTATGAGTTCTGCCAGCTCTGATAAAAAGTTACATATTGACATGAAAAAATTCTTGTAAGATTCAAACTAATTGAGTATTGGACCAGAGAGTCCTACCTGACTCTCCATTCGTTTCAGTAGTATGTCGTGGTCAGCAGTGTCAAATGCTGCACTGAGGTCCAACATAACCAACACTGTGGTTCTTCCACAGTCTGCATTTTTGTTGATGTCCCTGAATACTTTAATGAGGGCAGTCTCAGTACCGCGGTGAGCCCGGAAACCAGACTGAAAGACGTCAGAGCGGTTGGTCTTTGTTAGAAAGTTGTGCAATTGTTGAATGGAAGACTGAAGATCTGCCTGTAATTCTGCAGTAGCGATCAGTCCAGATATTTCTTCTTTTTTTTTTCAGTGGTTTGATAGCTGCTGTTTTTAAAACCTGGGGAGAAATACCTCATAAAATGGAAGGGTAACACTTTATTTGAAGGGGGGTGAATAAGACTGTCATGACACTTTCATTAACATGACATAACACCTGTCATGAACATGAATAAGTCTTCATGAATATTTATGACTGTTGTCATAAAGCGTCATTCGGTAAATTGACACTTTTAATACAAAGTTGACATTATTCAAAATGTCTTTGTTATGACATCTTGACATTAACCAGGAAATTATTATTGTTTAAACTTTACCTTTAATAACATAAAGTTACCTAATTTTTAAAGTGCAATCAGTAATACTTTTATAACAAATTTATATCAGTAATGATTTCTTGGTTAATGTCAAGTTGTCATAACAAAGACATTTTGAATAATGTCAACTTTGTATTAAAAGTGTTTTAATTTACCGAATGACGCTTTATGACAACAGTCATAAATATTCATGAAGACTTTTTCATGTTCACAATAGGTGTTTATGACAGTGTCATGTCAGTCTTATTCACCCCCCTTCAAATAAAGTGTTACCGATGGAAGAGTTTTCTGTCCGAAACAAATCTGACGCAACAACAGGCAGAACTTTCTTAAGGAAAGCCGTAGAAATGATGGCAAGACAACAGGAGGAGCTGAAAGGATTTATAATTTCTTTTAGTTGTTCTTTTCTTTGCTTTAGTCGGTAGAATTGCGTCATTTTCTCCAGATTGATCTTGATGGGGCATGACATTGGTAATGGAGCTTGATATTGATGTTATGTCAGATAGTATAATTTTCAGAATTTTCCTCAGTGAAAAAGTTAGCAAATTTATTCCAGATTCTGGTAGAGTGGCGTTAAAGAGATGTTGTTAAGTGGACGATTAGCACACATTTTTCTAACTATTTATTTCTTTTTCTTCACCACAATGTTCCCATGTTTTTTTTGTGAGCTTTAGAAACTAACCCGCTAAAAATATTCATCCATTGTGGACCTTGGAGGAAGAGAAACTGCACCCAACAGGTTCAATGTTTTGTTAACATGTAGAATTTGCATGTATGGCACTTAAATTATAATATCCCTCCAAATATTGAATACAGGCAGTCGATACACATGAAAGTGCACACATTTGTCGATATGTTGGAAAGCTATGATATGCATTATCTACTCCATTTCCCCTAATGCAATGATGTTTGATTTATTTGTATTTTGTACGTATGTCATGTGGATTCTTCTCTGAAGGCTACTTCAAATCCAAATCTTACTGGTGCAAACAAAGTACATTAGTGAAATTTTTATCTAGTTTCTACAAATTTGATCCCGTCTCCAAACTTTCTTCCTGCTGTGTAAACATTTCTACATAGAAGCTAACATCTCATTACAGTCACTCTACAATCACAGGTACAGCTATAGCAGCTCGTTCAGATGTAAAGGTAAATAAATGTCTCTCTCGTTTTGGTCTCACCAGGACACCAGACTGTCCCTCATCGCCACAGACCAGACCTACAGGCAGAACTTCACTGCTGCGGATGAAACCAGATCAACGAAGATGAAAACTATCCGAACCATCATCGACATGATTGTATGCTTTCTTTTTCATTACTTCCTACCTTAATAAGTTGAATTTGGATCGAACTAATCAATTTCTATTTCTTTTTCTTTACAGACAAACGAGACAAAGGATGTGGTATGTTTCTCTGATGACATCTTGGTGGTAGAAATGTACTTCATGTTTAGTATTGCTAAACATTCGTGTCTATAGTCTTAGATTGTAGTAGTCTAAAACCAGGCAGCCACTAAACACGACTAGCTCCTGAGGTTCATCCTTTAGCTTGCTAGCTTAAATCTGCCTGATACATTCTGCAGCCAGCGAGGTAAAGTAGTACATTTAAGGATTGTGGTGGTTCTTGTCAGTGCCTGGACCCAGTCAAGCCTGACAGGAAGCAGGGAATGGTTGCTAAGGAAGTGTGTATAAAGCCAAAATTACTTTGAAAGGCTAATTAAGATGGCTGCGATAACGACTGTTTTGGCTTCTTTTCTCCTTCCCTTAAAGTGACGGTTACATTGTAGACATCCAATGTTGTTTATCAGCCTCTTCCTGTTTTCACGTTTCTCTTCTCTTTCTGCAGTGCTGCTCCTTTGACTGCAATGTAAGTATCCATGCTTTAGTCTCTCCCCAATGTGAACTCTTATCTTTGTTCTGTGTTGTATTCAGCGAGTATCTTTGTTGATAACTGCAGGCTCCTGGTGGGCCAAAAGGACCAGATGGGGACACTGGCGCCAAGGTGGGTCATCTGTCATTAGAATGGAAGCCAGTGGAAGGCATAAAACATGAAAACTCACAATTACTTTTTCTCCTTCTTCAGGGAGAGATGGGGCGACCGGGAATGCCAGGAGAGAAAGGAGATATCGGCCCTGTGGTAAGTCGCTAACATGCCTGCCAGATGAGGGAGATGTCAGCACATTTTCCTGAATCTGTTTGGCCCCATGAGATGAGGTAATTTGTGTATATCTTTGTCACAGGGAAACATTGGTGATCCTGGTCCAGTTGGTTACAGTGGGATGAAGGTAAAGTTCATGAAGGAGCTCTAAGCCCGACATAAACACTTTTAGCTTTATGATATCAGCCTTAGAAACTCTTATTTTAACACCATTTCTTCCATTTTTTTTTACATAGTTTCTGAATCTATATGAATGACTTGTTGGTAGATTTGGCTAATTCTGTTGTCTGAAACTAGATGAAAGTAAGAAGTCAGTGTTTACCTTCAGACACTTGCAAACAGCTAAAGATTGATGTGTTTTCTTGGTCTTGTGCAAACAAGGAACAGCAATCAACACAAGCCATGAAAAAGTCATTGAAACCACTGCAGACAGCATCAGACAGGCTAACTAGGCTAACAGCTAGCATTAGCAGAGTCAAGTTACAGCTAAGTACAACTAACAGTTTGCATTAAAATATTTGCTTGTTGACAGTTGCTGTAATCATATTCAGTTTTAACTTCCTGTGACATCCGAATGTCAACAGTGATCGTTTTATTTGGCTCAAATCAGTGTATGTATGAAGGTAACGTCAGCTTGCTACATGGAAATTTAAGCTGGTCAACTTTGTTTCAGTTCAGTAACGTCCCAGTATAAATCAGTTCACGATAGTCAGATTTACTGTAATTACAAACATTTAACATTAGGGGTGTAAAAGTGCATCCAGCTCTTCATACCGCATGACACTGGGTCCAAAAGACAGAGATGAGACAAGATTTTGGTAATGTATGTGGAAAAAATAATTATCTGCTTATTGGTTTTTAAAAACAGACTCAAGGTTTAGCAAATGAAACTTTTGAGTTAAGTAATATGTAGAGTATTGCAGTCCAGGTTTGATATACCACAGTTTTTATGGCTGTCTAATTCAAAGGTGGCCGTGCTCCCAAAAAGAATTGAAAATGCTCCTGTCTGTGTTTGCCAGTATTGGAAAGAAGAGTATGGAGTCTCTGTCTTGACTACAATTATCCACTTTAAGTTTGATCAGTGTGTTCCAAGTGTTTTAGATTTTAAACCAGATATGATCCAACACAGCCCAGACTCATTAAAAACCAGTAAAAATGTAACTTAACCACGAGAAAGCCTTGGGACCAACTTTAATATTGTTAAGCTAAAAGCTGAAATTCTGTAGAATATGGGACGAGTCCGTACTCTACAACCCCCGGGCCGTGCAAGAAATAATTAAAAGCTGAAATTCTGGGATAATTCATGTCCCAGCATGCGACCCAAAATCACACCGCAGTTTTTGTGATCGTCTAATATGAAGGTGGCCGTGCTCCCAAAAAGAATTGAAAATGCTCCCTTCTGCACTATAAAAGAAAATGTTTTGCTGTGGCTAAAGTAAAAGTCAGATAAGTCCAGCCAAACATTAATAATCCTTACTAGAATGTGACCATTTCTAAATTTAGGAACTATTCTGCCTTGAAACAAAATGACATCTGACCTTCGTTCTTTCTCAAAGAAAACTTTGAAGTTAAATTCTGAAATTAATCTAAGATGGTTAAAAAGTTTGGTTGGTAAAAAAAAAAAAAATAGAAGAAGTTTACTCAAACCAAAAAGCTGCAGCTAATGGGAAAATTGAGTTAATGACAGTAGCCTTAGAAATCTTTGATTCTGTCTCATAATATTTTTACAGGAAAGCTGCAGCTTGTATTGCAGCCCCTGCTCAGCAGGAGCCACATCCTTTCAAACTTAGATAAACTGTAAAACTTAAAGCACCATGCAACCATATTCATATCTGTAGCCCATAATAACAGATGCTAACAGTAACTGGACAGCTCTTCAAAGGAAAAGATTTGCTTTGATGATGTGGTGTTTTAATATGTAGCACCATAAATTCTCCAAATCAAGCACTTCATTTCTAGTCCAGGACAGTAACATCTGAATCCGGTTTTATTCCAAAGAAATGTGGTCCGGATCTGTTTTATTTGATGACTACATATTTAATTACTACATTTTGAAAAGAGCTAACGTCTCTGATTTAATGAGTTACAGGATGTTTACGCCAACACTTGGAGAAGATGTTATGGTGGCAACACTGATGTGTGTTTTTGTGCTTGTAGGGAGACCGCGGTCCAAAAGGAGAGAAGGTACGGTCACATATGACGACTCTCATCGTTTTACGACATCCTGAGCATGCTCAGTTCTGATTCATGGTGTTTTTTTTCTGCAGGGTGAGAGGGGCCACAAAGGATTCAAGGTAAGCTCATCCTGATGGTCTTACCTTTGACCTGATGATGTTTTCTAGCTATAAAACTCATTCTGATTTCCATTTCTTCCGTCTGTTCTTCCTTTTCAGGGCGACAAAGGCCAAAGAGGCCTGGATGGAATCGATGGGCGTAAGGTAGGAGCGGGCACAAGCCGCCGCCGCTCATCCTTTTCCTGTTTCTTTGATGATTGCGTTCCAGCACGTGTTTCTGGTTTCATTCTCATCAGGGTGAAGCTGGTTTCCCCGGCCTCCCCGGCTGTAAAGGTGCTCCCGGATCAGATGTGAGTTTAATGACTTGACCCCAGAGTAATCCTGTTGCCATGGTTTTGACTTGTTCTCTCATCGCATTCGAGTCACATGTACCAGATGGTTTGGATTGTAGCCAATAGGGAAGAAGCAGGAATTTCCCAATACCATCGGCAGCCCTTAGGTGTTGTTGGCCAACGAAGGTTTTGAAATCTCTGAAATCAAGATAAGCTCAAAATAGTTGTGATTGTGGTTAATAATTAGGAATTGGAGGATAAATGATACAGAGATTGAGATATGAAAAATAAGGTGTGCGTTTGTATTTGGGTTATTTTACTCTAGAAGCTCAAAGTATAATTCAGAGGAACGAAATACCTCCAGAAATGACCTAATTATTAAGTACAGTCCACCAAAAGAGTACTATGATCTCAGTATAAATCCAGCTGTTCCCTGAAGGATTCAGATGTTTTTCTAGGAGCACAGCAGATAAACAGGACTGAAGTTTAACCTTTAACCTTACATGGTAAGGTTTTTGGGGTGACAATAAAGGGGTTAAAGCAGGGCTAGGTCATAAAACAACAACTAAGCTTTGAGTTTCTCATTGAACTCTGTTTAATTTTTCATCTGAACATGGAGAGAATATAACATTGGCTTTTACACTCTTAATTGCACTGACTGAACAAATTATTGTTTTTTTTTGTTTTTTTGTTTTACATGTTTAACCAAGCTTGTGAAATTTAAGTTTGCTGTACTGGTACAGAGTTATAAAATTATTTTATAATTCAACACATTCATGTTTGTGTTTTAAAAAGAAAGAAAGAAAGAAAATAAATGTTTTAAGTCAATTCAGCTCTGTTTTTCTGTATTAGATCAGTATCGGTTGATACTACGCCTCCGATATCTCTATCGGAAGTGGAAAAAGTGGATCGGTGCGTCCCTGATATCAGTATTAAGTTAAGCTGGAAACCTTCAGTAGATCAGACCTCATTCTAAGAGATTTGAAGGACTGCAAGTACACAAATACAAACACATCCAGACAAACCGCTTCCGGATCCGCCCGAATTCCCCTTTGTCTACCGATTAGCTAATAGCCACAGTTTCATGTTCAGGAATGTCCCTTGCGTCTGTCTCCCATACGGTCGACACTTGCGGAGGCCCTCGCCCCTTTGATCACGGCTCTGTTTACATCTTCTGCTGTCAGACTGAATAAATGAAGCCATACTGTCTCGCTGTAAACAAACTCGCACATGAGCTTATATGATCATCCAAGTGGAGCGGACCCGACCTCGTTTAGGCTCTGTCTGCCGCTCGCTGAAACCGTCTCTGTGCTGTTGCGTCTCCAGGGTCAGCAGGGAGAGCCTGGACCGAAGGGGGACCCTGGTCCTTACGGAAGAAAGGGGGGAAAAGTGAGATCTGGTTATTTCTCAATGATAAATGTCCCAGATTACTTTTAGGTTGTCACTTTTAAGACTCTCGGGTTCCTCTTTTAGGGAGATCCAGGAAGAAACGGCGAACCGGGACGACCCGGAAACTACGGATCCCAGGGACGTCCGGTGAGTCCAGAGAAACGCTGGAGCGTGACTAAACACCGAGCTGCCGCTGTCACACTTATCCAAACGTATTCTCTGTGACAGGGCGAGCCGGGCGGCGCCGGACCTCCTGGAGACAAAGGAGAGCGCGGTGACGACGTAGGTGACATCACTTCTTCCTAGGGCTCTAATAGCTTTGGGTTTTACATTAGCAAAACTATCTAGTGTTGTTGTGGCTTTTCATTCAGTTAGCTTTATTGCGTTTTTATTTCTTATCAGTTAAACTGTTTAGTTTTACTTTAGCTTTTTTTTAAGTTACAGTAGTCATTTTAGTTTTTTTCCTAATTGGCAAATTTTTAGGTGGAGTATTGTATTGTGATCATTTATACGTCGATCAACAGAAGATACGATTTTCAAAAATTGTTGAATAACCAACGGACTCTGGTGTTTTCTCCCAACTTTTGCCATCGCCATTTTGTGGGCTAGCGTAGCATAGCACAGTCCACAAAATGCCATAGACATGAATGGCCTTTGCTGCTAGCGTAGCATAGCACTCTTTGCTATGCTATGTTAATGCCGTAATTTGCCAACAGCTGACGTAAACTGCTTGTGCGAGAGGACAAGGGGAATAATAGATTAATATCTATAATTTCAGTTTATTTTAGTTAGTTTAATAAACACAGTCCCAGTTAGTTATAGTTTTTCCACATTAACTGTTGTTTTTATTTATTTCAGTTAATGAAAATTTTTTTCTCAATTCCAGTTTTAGTTATTTCATTAGTTACCTACAATAGCCTTACTTCCTCCCACCCACTAACACAGCCTTCAAGTCCTTTAAATTCAGTTAATTTCCTGTATTTCTGTGTTCTTCAGGGACCACCCGGACCGGACGGCGGTGATGGAGAAGGCGTTAGTAGAATTATTATTGACGTGAACTCGTGAGTTTGCGTTCCAGAGGACTCTGGAGTTTACGCTAACGTCTTTGAAATCCTCCACAGGGACAAATCGGAGAGAAGGGGGAGGATGGTTCTCGAGGAAATAGAGGCCCGAGAGGAGAACCCGTAAGTTACTATGGCGGCTATAACGAGGCGGGTAAAGTAGCATGCACGTTCCAGATCGATTTTTGTCAATTCTGAGAGATTCCTGTCAAACGCGGTTCGGCCACTGAGCCGAATCAACAGTAAGAGCGGCTGACCTTTACTGAACAGGGGTTTGTAGAGTTCCCTGCTGGTGCATCTTGTGAAGATCAGATCTATGTGTTTTGTTTGCATTCAGGTCTATTAAGGTTGTTCTCTTTCCTGCCAGGGTGACCCGGGACCACGTGGAGAGCAGGGGAGAGAAGGCTCAACCGGTGCCAACGGAGAGCCTGTAAGTCACACGAAAATAAGCACAAACAGAAGTTACATGCATCCTAGATGGGCCACCCTCTATTTCTTTCTTTTGTTAGATTTTTTTTTCACCGCTTAATGGAGGTAGTTTCCTTCCTTACTCTGTAGAGCTGGAGCTCACACGTTTGATGCCCACTCCTCCTGTTTCCCATCCTCGGTGTTCATCTCCTCGCTCACTCTTTCCCCTCTGACTCAGTTCTCCACCTGCTCGAGCCAAACCCTCACTACTGTTTTCTTAATGAGGCACCAGGCAGAGCAATAATAATAAGACATTGCCAGCATTAGCCATGGTAACTTCCGTGATGTCAGAAACTCTTCAATGGCTCTTTTCTCTGGGCCTCCTTTCCTCATTGGAGCTCAGTAACTACTTGGCACCTGAATGGTCTTAAAACATGGAACATCTGAGTAGCAGGGGCTGGCCTCCTCCTCCGCTGTGAATAAAAAAAAAAGAAGAAAAACTGCAACCGCATTTATGTTCACACCCAAATTGGCTTCTGCTCTGATTCAGGACATTCCTGGTGTTGAAGATACAACACAAGCGCTACTGAATGCTGACGCCTGTCGTAATAAATCAATGAATCTCATGATAGATTAAAACGAGCTCAATAATTTTAATTTGCGTGATTTAGTGTTTTTCTCTTTTCTCTCTCTTTCTACCAAAAATTGGATGGCAGAAGTCTTCAGTCTGGTGCTTTGGTCTCAACTGGCCCTTTTTTTATGGATATTTAAAATGTCTTCCAGTTCCAGTGTTAAGTCTTTTGAGAATGTCTTCTGGTATTGATATATCATTTGCATTTTGTTACTTGTTATGGTCTCAAAACAACATTACTGTTTATCTCAATAACATCTGGGACAATTTGTCGTCCAGCAAAGTTTGTTACCGTGACAGCCAGATCACATATGGAGTGTATCCACATTAAAACCACAATTTTTTCCTAAAGTCACCTCATCCTGGAGACTTTAGGAATCAAAAGAGAACATGAATTGTTTGATTATTCCAACGTCTCACTGCCTGGATTTCTAACCAAACGGCCAGACAGATATTTAAAGAGGAATGGCAAAAGCGATTGATTTTAATGAAATTTAATTGAATTGAGTTGAATAAAGTGTATTAGCAGTGGTTGCCAACAACTGCAGTCCATACTACGGTGGAATATCAGCTCTGCTGCCAAGAGCTGTTAGCATGCTGTGAGTCACCATGGGATTCTCATACAGCAAGCCAATGAATCAGAGGCCTAAACAGATTTGTTGCAAGACTGGCTGCTACTGGAGAGCCTCAGCACTACCATTCACAAGACACTTTGCATTATTTGAGTTGCGACATTTAATTTCCCCTTTGCACCAAATAAAGTATTTTTTAATTGAACTGAATTGAGTTGAATAAAGAGAAAAAAATGTGCCAATGCTCCTAGTCATTACTGAGCACAGCAGGTCAACCACAACTGATGCTATTGTGTTACTGAATGTAACACAATAATGTATTGAATGTACTCTAACATTTTCAACAAAGATTCATTTTTTGTTGACGTCAAAAAGCTCAATCTTAGTCCTATCTAAGCGTATGCTAGCAGGGCAGAAAATGCTTTATCCTGCCATCACTATGCACGAGTTGGCATCAAATCGTTGCTATGGCGACCCCAAGATGCCACTCTCTGCTGCAGCTCTTTGGATGTTTTTCGTTTTACCTCCAGTTGTAAACACAACTTGTGCTCAGAAGTTTTTCTATCTTGTTTAGAGTGCCAGATAAATATGGGTTAACTTCTCAAATCCCGTTGCTTTAAGACGTTTTCATTTCTCCTCTGGTTGTGCTGTAGTCGCGGGGAAGTTTAGATGAACAGCTAGTTTCTTGTAGCTATTTTTGGATTTACGAAAACCACACATCTGCTCAACATGAACAAGATGTTCTCCTGAGAAACGGGTCTGTGGGATCTTTATGTTAGCTCGTCTCGTTGTTGTACACAATTAAGCTGTCTTTCATGTGCTAAGTGTTTTCGTTGTGGTTTCCAGGGTGAACGAGGAAGAGGCGGCCCTCCTGGCTACAGGGGAGACGAAGGTCCACCAGGACCAGAGGTGGGTCTCGCTTACTGTTGAATTCTTGAAAACACAAAAGGCGCATCTTCTTCTTTCTCGTGGCTGAGCCTGCTTTAACCTACATTATTTCGTATATTGTTTATTGAGTATAGTTTTATAATCTACACATTTACTTCAGTAATTTTACTTGAAGCATCTACTTTCAGAAGTATTTTTACGATGCTGTGAGGTTATTAAGAAGTATTGCAACTCTCACTTGAGTAAAATTTGTGGATACTCTGTGAGTAAACTCACTGAATGAAAATTTACCAGACACAGACACACACACCTGCAGTTTTTGTTAAGGTTTCAGAAGTGTCGTGTTGAAAGAAATTGATTTGGAAAATTTTTTCTTTTGCCTAATTTTACTTTGTAATTATATTATTTATATGAATTATTTTCAGTTTGATCTTTTAAAATACCAAAATTTCCGTCGGGTTATGTAATCTTTAAATATTAAATGATTGATATCTTGGTTAGTTACTCCATACGTCAGTAGCCTTTTTACTATTTTAGCACTGTTTTACTCTTACTTGAATAATTTCTTGTATATCTTCTTTTACTTGAGTAAAAATACATTTAAGTGGTGCTACTCTTACTTGACTCACCTACCCACAATAACAAAATGAAATCTTGTTTTCCCATATTTTTGTTAATTTATTTAAAAAGAATTTAAAATTTTCCAAATGATAGATATATAAATATTCACACTTTGAGCTCAACTCCACTGATCAGCACTGAAATGCTTCTGCAGCTCATTCACTACAGCAAATCCAGCCGCCTGAGGACGACTTGGAATTGAGCACTTTTGTCTATATAAGGTCTTGCAGCTGAAAGGGTACATGAGCGCAGAAATCAAGCAATGTCATCAAGGGAATTGTGTGCAGAGCCCCCAGATTGTATCGAAGCACAAACCTGCGGAAAAACACAGAAAAATTGGCAGCATTGATTATCCCACAAAGCCATTTATTCCCCATTACTTGGAAGTAAAAGTCTGGAACCACCAGGGACCTCCCAAGACCTGGCCACCAGACAAACTGAGTCATCAGGGAAGAAAGACCTTGATCAGAGAGATGACCAAGAATCCTCTGGAGACTTAGGAAGGACCACAGTGGAGATAGGAAACCAATTAGAAGATCGATCATTGCTAATGTACTCTACCAGTCACGTCTTTATGGTAGCAAGCTCTGAAGTGTCCAAGGGTTCATTCACACCCGCCCTGTTAGTCTGCTTCAATAAAACTCTAGCTTTGTTAACGTCACAGTCTGGCATTAGCGGGAGAAATGGCTTGTGGTCTTTTAAGAAATCCTATAACTGCTTAACCCTTGTATGTAGAAATGGGGTCCAACCGACCCCACACACGTAAAACTTGTATCATTTGCCATAGTCCTCTACGTTTGCCTCAGTCCTCGCACACACAAGGGTTAAATCTGACACCGCTCCATTTGTGTCTACATTTTGTGAAGAAGGACCTTGAGCTCAGTGTCTTCTGAGGTTTTCGTGTCATTTCCTTCAGTGGATCTTGGTGCAGCGCCCCCACAGGCGAGGAGGTGAACATCTTTTTCAAAGGGTTTGGTTCGTTTCGGCTCAGTGCAGTGTGGAAGCGAACCGCACCAGCTGAAAATGTAACAAATGTTGCAATTTTGGTCCCTAATCGAACCCAGTCTACCGGACTATCCGGTAGGAAAATGTCAAAAGGACAAGGAGAAACAAATTTCTCTGCTCTTTGTTCTGATGTCCATTTCTTTAGGAAATGAGTTCTCTGTTCCAAGAACAACTAAAATCTCTGCCTATCTGCGCTACCCCCCCAACCTGATTGAGCTTCTTGTGAGCCACAGGGGAAAAGAGAAAATGGTTTACCAAACTTGTAGACACAAACCCTAGAAAACCTGAGGCTGTTGAGCTTTACATCATGTTATAATGTTATTCCTTCTGATTCGTTCAAATCCTTTAACTTCCTGTGGCAACTATTCAGGGGTGTCTAAATACTTACTCCTACAAAGCTCCTCCTATAGCAGTCTCCAAGTGTAGCTTGTGCCTCAGCTGTGCCTTCCCTACTGAGCTCCTCCAGACTAGCGGCAGCAGCATTATACTACCTACATCTCGGTGAAATACTCCTAAGAACAATTTCAGTGGCTTAATAGAGAAATGTTGTTGTGATGACATTCTGAAGGCAGTGTCGGAAGGAGCAGAAGCTTCTTAAAGAAACAGAGACCCAAATTTCAAGGTTCAAATTAGAAAATGAAATTTCTTCATGTTTGCTATATAACAACTAAAGCTAACATAGTTACTTGATTGTGCTATAAAATGGCACCAAGTGCCTGGAAAATACATAATACTGCCCCTTTAAATGGTATTAAAAGATTTTTTTCTAAGTCAACACACATCTGAGAACAAGTTTTCATTTTCTCCTTTTGAACTAAGCTGACTCATTTGTAAACTAAACAGCTTACTCATCTGCAATCTGACTCACTTTGACTATAATTTTTAAGAGAATTCCACTCAGACTGCTCTGAGGATCGGTCCGTAACATCACAAAACGTTGAAAAAGTGAAAGAGCGTGAATACCTTCTGAAGCGGTCAAAGCTCGGTTGCTAAGGCTAACACATAAAAACTCCAGTTAAGCTAAGCTAAGTTTTTTTTTTGCTGCAAACTCTCAACACTCCTTATCCCACAGCCTTACATGCCAGGAAGTTTATCACATTGCAGTTTCTGAATTTCGCAAAACGTTTCTCCACTACAAAAACAGCAGGTTAAAGATTAAAACAAGAAGACCCCATCGGTGCTACAGAGTTTCCTTATGTCACTCTGATGAGAAGACATGTCAAGAAGTACTCAAGATTTTTAACATCTAGATTTCACTCTACCTTTGCTTTTATTTCCCAGGGGCCCAAAGGACCGAGAGGAATCAAGGGTGCAGCAGGGGACAGAGGCCCAATAGGGGAGAGGGTGAGTCGGGGGAGACATTGAGATTAAACGTCCACCGTCCGCCATGGATCTTGAAAGTTTTCTGTTTGCTTTATTTCAGGGAGTCCCGGGTGAACGAGGAAATGGCACTAAAGGCTGTCATGGCTTCCAAGTAAAACTTTGCTCATTGACTTTGCGCAGCACTCATCTGGTATGCGAATGAGAACGTTATAAACATTTCTGATTCTCTGTGTCTTTGTTTGTAGGGTTACCCTGGGCCCCGTGGAGACCCCGGCGAGCCGGTGGGTCGACGTTTGAATTCATGTTTTAGCTGAATATTTCAACAGCATATTCCACATGGTGGTAGTTTGTGATTAAGGAAGGAGTTTTAGCTGACCTCCGCATAAATTTGTTTCAGGGTACCAAGGGAACTCCCGGACCCAAAGGAGACGATGGAGATCCTGGAGATTCAGGCCGAGATGTGAGTCAGCCTCATACTCTTTTTTCCTTTGTGGATTTTTTTTCTTCACGCTGGCTCTCGTTTTATCTGATTGGCCGCCGTTGCTGGCAGGATGAGAGTCGTGTTACTTGATTTATGAAAATAAATAATCCTCGTTAGCCTCCTTTATCACATATAATGAAAATAAATAAATGCTGTTTTTCTTTGTATTTAAAAAGCTGAAGGCCATCTGGCCTTCAGCTTTTTGCTCATACTTTACATACTTCATAGTTCTTGTTATTTTCGATGTCCATCCATCTTGTTTCCACACGGCCCTTCTGTTCTGCAGCTGGAAATCCTTTTTTTAGGAACAACTGGACACTTTTTGTGTGAATCTGTGCGCCAATAGGGCTGACAGCTGTGAGCTGATGCAGCTGTGTATACGCCGTCGTCAAGGACACCAGGAAATGAGCGGCGGCGATGGAGCGTCTGCATTTCTTTCCGAGTGTGTGTGAGTGTGTGTGGATCACGCAGCTTACATGTTCCAACGCTTCAACCCCTCGTTCAACTCAAGTGGGTTTGCAATGAAATTACTACATATCCCAGGTTTTAATGTTGCGACATGTAAACACTTCCACATGTTTGTGTTTTTCTTTCATCTGTACATCAGTGTAGCTCCGCCCTGTGATTTACAACAATCACACAAAGTCAGCTTTAGATTTACAGGACTTCATCGGTTTACATTGGTCCCGATTCGAGAGCTCTCCTTGTACTGAAACCCCCTAATGTGGCAAAGAATGTTTAATGCACTTTCAGTCTCTCAAAGATTGTTTATGTAATTTTTTTTTTTTGCAATCAAAAAAATCACAAAAAAATTTTGTGATTCTTTACAAATTATTGATTTATTCATATATGTTCCTCATTGAACCCCTTCCAACATCTAAACATGGAATGAAAAATATGAAAATTAACATAACAAGCAGACAGATTGCACGCACAAATATTAAATACCTCGATTGTTCTTACTCGCCATATTGCTCACGGTCTAGGCTGAGTCAGCAGTGTAGTAGAAGTAAGAAGTACTGCCACCTGCAGGTGGGAGTTAACAGTCATTTGAAGCCAATGTTTTTGACTATTTTTGCAGAAAATTTGCAATAAACTCACAATTATGCATTGCCACAAAAAAACAGTGAGGATCCGTTGATTTTCCATGAATTTCCGCTATTGCAGAATCACACAAAATGGGAAGAACTGTAAGTATTTTAAACAAGTAACAGTAAGGAAAAAAAAAGGCCTAAAGTTTATCCAATCTGTTTCCACATGTTAAAATATCTAGAAATGAAAAACAAAACAGGAAACAAGTAAAATGATATAAAGTGCATCATCTTAACATAAGTTTATCATTTTAACAGCTTGACTAAGAAAGTCAGGTTTTTCTGAAGTTGAGATTTTAGTTTAATGGAAACAAAATGACCCTTTCAGTTCCCCTCACTATCCTGTACACGACTCTCTAGTTAAAGTTAAATACAACCAATTTAAGGGAGGAGTCAACGTTTCCTGTCTTAACTCTTCGTCAGCCGTTTCATCTCTCTTGCCTGTTACCAACTTCTAAGCCGGTTCCTGACCGACGGTGATCCAGTTTGTTGCTTCGGGTCATCCGCCTGCTTTGTGACATCTTGTAACTTTTGTTTTGATTTTCCAACCACCGTGAAATCACTTTCTGCTTTCGGCTCTCCAAACATCGAGATGCTGAGTCTGGATTGTTGGGAGGAGATTTATATTGAGGACATACTGATCTTTATTCATGGCAACTTTTACTTTGGGAATTCTAAGGAAACTCTTTGCTTTGTGTCGGGAGCAACCTAACACATGGATCATATTAGGATTCACATTTACCGCAGCGCGCAGGATCTCTTCTTCTCTCAACAGATGGTTTCCCAGATGTCCCAAACAATCAGAAGATTTTCTCAGACAAGAAAAAGATTTTTGTGGATTTTTTTCAAGGCTGCTGCTGAACGCCTCTCTTTGGAGTTAGCTACTGCTGAAACAAGAGGATTATGATTTCACCATATCTGTTCTTGTCTGATAGCAAACCGGTCTTCATCTGTTCTGATGATGTGCTGGAATGAGGTCGTCTCATTTTGTGCCTATATATATATGTATATATATACATATATATATATATATATATATATATATATATATATATATACATATATATATATATATATATATATATATACATATATATATATATATATATATATATATATATATATATATATATATATATATATATATATTTTTTTTTTTTTTTTTTTTTTTTTTTTTTTTTTTTGCTTTTACACTTCAATAATGGAATATTTCACACTCCGAAATATTCCAAAAACAATATTTCGTATTCTTTGAAAACAATATTTGCTCCAATCAGATCAGCCGCGGTTTTTGCCTCCGTTGAAGTGGGTCGTCTGTTTCAGTGCATCAAGGCTTAATTGCTGTATCTTTAATGCTCAAACACCAGAGCGCTGACAGTTTTTCTCTTTAAACAAAGCAAAAATAAAGTGTAATTGTGGTGATGATGAATTGGCCCCTTCAGCTACATACTTTGTTTCTTTGTTGCTGCTGCAGATTTCCTAGTCAGCCTGCAAATGAATTCTCAGCGGTGGCCGTGTTTTCATCTTTTTCAAAGGAAAACTGTAACTAATTACATTCAGTCAATTGTTTTCTTCTTCCAAAAGATATTCTACTATTCACAGCTGTGCACTCTACAATAAGGGGGCTCAGGAGGTAGTTTAAGATATACTTCTGCTGCCACTTTGTACAATGCTTTATAGAAGCATCCCTGTTCTTTGAACTTTTCCACATTTCACCATGTTGCTGCCACACGCTTCCGTGTTTCCACTGAAAAATATGCACTTGTTAAAATGGTCTAGTGAAAGTCCGGACATAAATCCAACTGAGAATCAAAATTTAATGGATTAATGTTCTCCAGCTTCCAGTGAAACATGGTTCTTATAAACTGTTGGCTCAGAAAGGCTGAATATAAATGAGTTAATTTTAAAAACGATGCACAATTTTACTTCCACATGACAATTTTACGCTTGTTTGCGTCGGTCAGTCACAAAAAAATCTAAAACACAAAATAAAGTTTGAGGTTGTCATGTGACAAAACTTTATAAAAAATAAAATACTTTTACAAATTATAGTGAATTGAAAGGGCAGTATTATGTAAAATCAACCTCAAAATCAACAGTTTTTACCAAATCAAACACATCTGGAGTGTTGCTTTGATTCTTTCATTCAAGTTTGAGAAATCCTTTAATCTCCCACGGCAACCATTCTGGGGTGCCTAAACGCTTGCTCTCACAGAACACAGCCTATTTTCTGTGTACAAGTTTTCGCATTGCAGAGTACCACTGAGCTCCTTCAGACTAGCCAGCAGCAATTGGCAATCATCTGGTGGAACTGCACATCTACTGAGCTCTTTATACGGGTACTTCGCTGCGAATCCGACCGCAGACGCTTATAGATGAAGGTCTGCCAGGCAGCCGATCATGTTCCGCAGGCGTGACGTCACCAAAATCGAGGTCAGGAAGTGTGTTTGTTTGTAGCTGTGGATGATGTAGCCCATGTTCTTCACATCGCCGTGTTTGAAGTTCACAATCTGCAGCGATTGAAACCACATGTGATGTGTGAAGACCTGCGTTTTACTGTTCAAAGCTCATGCGCATTACGGAGTGTGTGTGTGTGCGTGTGCGCAGGTTGGTCGCCAGGTGGTCGACATTATCTTCTCTGTCTCCTCTTTCCCATATCTGTCTGCTGTAGTTGATGGTTGCAGTGTGGAGCAACAGATCTGTTCTCCCCCCACCACGGAGGGGGCGGCTGGAGGGGTTTAGCACAGATCAAAGAACAGGAACGATTTATGTGACTTTGCAGAAAAGGAACTGGGGGATTTGGTTAATTTGGTGGTCTTTAGTGCACAGACTCCCAGCCCTCATTTACCAAATCTCTAAATGAAAAGGCTACATTCAACTTCATGCAAAGTGGACCTTTCAAACAGACTGTGTCTCTTTAAAGACTGCAAGCTGCGTTAACTCTGCAGATGTTTGGAGTCTTGGAAGCCATTTTAAATTCAACGGGGCAATCTGTTTTCGATTAGCACTTGTGCCTCGCTGCATAATTCCCGGCTTCTTTTGTAAAACCATAAACACCAACATTTCTTCTTCTTTAATGTTCGAATATGTGGGATGAAGAAATCTGGAGCTTTTTGTTCTGGTTGCAGTTTAGCAAAAAAAAAAAGAAACAAAGAAAGATTAGCCGCTGCAGCAGCTGCAGATGATTTGACTAGTCCCTCCGCCTGCAGCTGTTCTATGTGAAACGCTTTTTCTGTTTTCAGATTGGCAGAACAAACTAAAAATGTTGTTATATTACTTTCTTCTGGAAGAAAAAAGCATTTTCTGGACGGCCTGACCCGGCTGCAGTGCGATTTGAATTTGTTCCACTGAATGCTAAAGCAGCCAAATTAATGCATTATCCTCTGTGAAACAAGCGGGTCTTTATGCTGTTTGGCAACTTTTCTCACTGCAGCGCCTTGTAAAAGTTTTAACACAACAGGGAAATATTTTCCATATATTATCACGCTGCGGCCTCATATTTTGTTGTATTTGGATGAGATTTCTTTTTCAGGATAGTGAGCCTGAACATACAACCAGAAGAATTAGAAACATCCGATCTGATTGAGATGAAGCTGTTTTGTAAAGAAGATGAGACTCAATTCAGTTTTTTATTATAGTTCTCTGAATGCATTTTCAAGGCACTTCTTTATATTTGTGTAAAACATCATGTTTTATCGGATCGTCCTGTCTTATAGGAGCATCTCTTCGCCTCATAGTGGCATAAATACCAACGACTAATTCTTAGCCTGCATGATTAATTTCATTTCAACAACTAGTCTTCAGAATCAAATCCAGCCTTTTTGTTAAACTCTTAGCAGAGTAGTCTTTAAATCCTCTGGGTTTTCTTCTGTGGCTTTGACTGTGTCAAAGTGAAACATGTTTTCATGCTGGCTGAACTTTAAGACTGCAGTAAGTGGAACTTTGTATGATCCTGAAGATGATCAAATAATCCTGGTCAATCTTCTGCAAAAAGGAGAAAAAAAATCTACGGAACAAAACTGTCATCCTGCTTTAAAAACTGTTTCACATTACTGCAACTGTTTTTTAGCAACAGTTCATAACAACACTACATTTACTGGAGAAGAAAAAAAAATCCACTGCCATCTTTTGAATTGATGTCAAGTTTTTCTTTTTCTTTCTTTCATTACAGAACAACGAGCTAGGGCCTCCTGGACCCAAAGGGGCCAAAGGTCACCGAGGGCCTGAGGGGAATCCGGTAAGATTACGCTGAACACTGTTCTGTGTGCATGAGCGTTCGTTGAGGGTCTTCTTTCTTGATTCAGGCATGGAAAAAATGGCAATATATTCATTAATACACAATGTTAAAAATGTAAAACAATATCTTTGATTTATGTGATTGACTGAAATCAATCTGTCATGTTATGCCGAAGTCTAATGAAAATTTAAAATGCACTCTTAACAGATTCAGTTTTTACATTCACAATACAAATGCAAATTTCGATCCCTAACTTCAAAACTGTTAACTTTATGCATTTAATACTTAATAAAATTGATGTTTAATCCCTCACAATAAGTTTTACATTTTAATTTTCACAATGATAAGTTTTAAATCAAAACTAAATAAATTTATTTATCCAAACATGAATTAGTTCACTTCTTCATCTAAGTAAAGGTCTTCTAAAAACATTGACACTCATTAGAAAATATCACGATTCATCAGGGCCTGTTGAAAATTTGTAAATTTTGTGTAGAAATCACCAGAGATCCAAAACGATAAAATGGTGATGCCATCGTATTATTTTCATTAATAATCAATCAACTTTATTTGTGAAGCTCATTTCAGCCACAAGGCAGATCATTATGAAAACATAAAATCATCGTAAACACATCATACAGCCACCATTTGTCAAAACCAGTGACATTTTGCGACATTTTGTCAATCGTCAAAATCATCAATACACCTCAAATATGTCGGTCGATGTCCCAAAACCAACTCCAAGCTGGTGGGTTTTTAGTTGTGATTTAAAGGAACTCAGTGTTTCAGCTGTTTTCCAGTTTTCTGGAAGTTTGTTCCAGATTTGAGGCACACAGTGACTCCATCCTGTTGACTGCGCTTACATATACACATTTTTTCCATCTGGCTAAATTTTAAATTGCCTCTTCTGCATTAAATTTCCTTGCTCTCAACATTTACAAACTTTTGATGTGAACCGCAACGTGAGCCGCCGTTTTTAACCGTAGTCTTTTTCAAGACAATACGGGCTGGGTGTTGTCCCTTAATAACACGGCTTCCTTTGAGCAAATTGTTACTTGGTAAAACCTCCGCTCGCAAAAATTAACAAAACCATCTCTGTTATTTTTGACTGTTCTTACATGGATGACGGTCAGACATGAGTTTCTTTCCTCATTTGCACCACCTGCATGTCAAGATCGTGGAGCTCAGTCCTGCGCGGTACATATGTCTGCATCGCATGTATCTTTAAGAGCAGAATGTTTTACTTACTCTTTCACAAACGTCTGTCATCAAGCGTAAAGAAATTCCTGCTGACTTCAAACCAATTAGTCCCCAAATAAAAAATAAAAAAACGTAATCTCCCGACTACTTCCTGTCGCCTTCTTTGTGTGGTTTTCATCAGTAGTAACACCCAGCTGTTGATTGCATGACTGTTGCATGAGTGTTTCCATTGCAGTTTTGCGAAATACGTCTATTTCGTTACAGCTGAAAAACCACCACATCTTAACACAAAAACATTTTATCAAAAAACTATTTTTTTCTAAATTGTCACTTCCATCGAGAGGATTAATTTTGATAATTTCAATTTTTTAACTAATGGAAACACAGCAAGTAAGGAGAGAATATTTATGCAAGAGGCATTCAGACCAACATCAAAAACATAGTTTTGAAGGAGAGCGGGGCATATTTTGAAAAAAAGGAGAGAAAAAAAACAAACTATGATGACATAAATTTGAGAAAGCACAAGACATTACATTTGAGTGAAATAAATGAATCCTCTTGAAGTGAAAATGTTTGCTCTCGAGTAAAGTCATAATCCATGGAGATAGATGTGCTGGATGTGGCTAGCATGACCAAAAGGCCTCGAGTTTTAGTGGTGAAGGAATCGGCCTTAAATATATGTACTTAGGTTTCAAAGTTTAGGATTAAAGCGAAGCATGTATTGTGTCAGAAACAGAAGTACACAGAGGCAACAGTCCCACCATATGGCACACACACAGCAGACAACCAGACCCCGTCCCAGAGGACAAATTGGGGACGGGACCCCAATTATCTGCATGATGTGTATTAAGCTGTTCCCTTTCTGACCAGAACCCTGCTTTATGTTGCCAAAATGTGTTGAACTCAGTTTAAATTGGTCATAAATATAAAATGTTCACACATAAAACTGTTAGCAATATTGTGAATGAACCAACAGTCAAACAATTAAACTCTAGTTTTGTGGATTTATTACATAGAATCACAATTTACGCTCTGTTTCTAGCTGAACATAGAAACTGTTCCTAGAGCGGATCCTGGAGGATGACTTCAAAATACTGAATATTTCTGTGTTTAATTGGCCTGATCTCACAGCAGACGTTTTCGTCAGAGACAGTTTTATGAACTGAAGATGACTTTCTCAATCACGATGGTATACAAAGTGAATTCCTGAGGAGCTGCTCATCCTAAATTACACACAGGGTTAGAGTAATGCATTATTCAGGGCGTGTCCGTGAGTTATGGCTCAGTGTAGCCCAATGAATTTGGCAATGTCCAAAATATGAGGCTTGAAAATAGTACACTACAAGCCAAAGGGGGCGTCAACAGATATAAACCCAAATTTAAGTGCCATGACCTCGATAAATGTAATCCTGCATGTAGCCATAAACTCAGCAGCAACTGAGAAACGAGGGGCTAATGTCAAATATATATATATCTATATCTATATATATATATATATAAATAAGAATAATAACATCGTATGGGACAGTAGTGAAAGTTTATAAAATAAAAACCACTTTCCCTGTTAGAGTTTTACTTTTCAGTGTAGCCTGACTTATCGATTTTTCTTTTACAGAAGAAAGAAGTTAGTAGTAAGTGGAAGTGGATAATCACACAAACCCAAAGTTTAAACTTGATGAAATTAATGAATTGAGCACAAAATTTGGAAATGTATGTACAAAGCATATACATTTTTTTTTTACCAAACAATATTCAAAACAGAAGTAGATAAAACAATCCAAACATCTTTCTCCATTTGAAATACATTTTAAAACCATTATGTTGAAGCGGTCTGTCGTTGAATAAGCTGATGTTTTGTTTCTTTTGTGTGTCTTTGAAACAGCTCTTGAATTCAAGTCTCAGTTGACTAGCTAATAGGTGGCAGATATAAGTTTACACTTCTTTCTGCTCTCTTGCATTCATGATTTCTTTTAGTTGTTACATGAACTATTCATAAACTATTTAAATAAACTACAAAAAAAATGCAGTTTAAAAGGAGAAGAAAAGTTATCCAAACATCCCTGTTTGAAATAAATGCCATTACGTGTTTGCAATAATTCTCTGTAAGTATTTAAAACTCCTCTGGAGGAATATTGGCCCAGTCTTTCTTTTGTAATTTTGCCAAATTCAGATGTAGACCTGTTTCCTGCTTGCACGAGCAAACTGTGTTTTAGCTTAATGACGCAAAATCATGATTGGACATTTTCCTTCAGGGTTTTCTGGTACAGAACTGATTTTATGAATCCATCCATTACGTCATGTCGTGATTTAGCGAACCAGAATAAATTTGTAAGAGGGAAAATAGTAATTCACATCATTGCAGCGTAAAATGATGTAAAATGTCAAACAACCCATAAGTGAACTCTATCCTATCGCAGTTCTCTTCCTCACTTTCCTGCCTCCTTTTTTCCTTCCTCCGCTCCGTTTATTATCTATTCTACATGTTGCATTGGGAAGAAGTCTGCACCATGTTTCTCTCCGCTACAAACAGCTGCACGTCTCTTTCTCTCTCATTCTCACCCCTCTCATGCATCATGTGTTTGTTCCTGCACAATGCGCTGGCGTCAGAAACGAATGCCCTCAAACTGAGTTTTAATAGCTGCTAAAGCAAAGCACATGGCGTTTCCTGCAGCTAACTGAAAAAGAAGAAACGCTGCCTGCGGTCGTAAACTTTTGGGAGATTCAAAGGTTGTTGCAGGACGACGGCGAATGCGTGGGCGTGGATGTGGGTTCGGTGATTGTGGGAATTTGGTTCGCAGTCACATGGGACGGTGGTTTTCCGAAGAAACCCCGAAAATAAAAAGATTTCTTACAAAACTTGCTCCGTCATCCAAAGTCAATCCAGACACACTTTTTATTTATTTATTTTGTCAGATAAATCCAGACATCTGTCGGGGGGTGTCTCTATCATTTTTTATCGCTCTTACTTTCTTTTTTTTTTCCCAGGGTCCTCCTGGGCCGCCTGGACCACCAGGAACTGATGTGAGTATCAAAAAAGAAAAAAGCTCTGTTAATTTATTGTGAACTCTTGACCTCATTCATGCCAGATGTGAGCGGACCTTTGAGTTCATTCCTCCTCCAGCCGGTGCTACTTTCGAATCAGAACCTGATACGATGCGTTCAGTCCAAGCTCCACATTCAATTTCCTGAGCTCTAAAACACGTCCAGGTCTCGGTCTTCTCAGCACAACGTCGTCATTGTCATGTCCTGTTTTTCTTTCGGAGGAGCTTGAAACTCTCTGGGATCTCTGCCTGTGTTTTGAATTTGAATGCAATGTGACATGATGTGGCCGTAGCGTAACCCACGCTCCGTCTCTCCCCACAGGAATGTGAAATTCTGGATATCATCATGAAGCTGTGCTGTAAGTTAGAGGCTCGGCTTTCACGTTCGCTCGTCTCGGGTTGCGCTCTGTTTTTCTTCTTCTATGGTGAATAACGTTGACTTTGTTCCTCCTTCCATCCCGCTTCCAATCGTTTCCTAGCTTGTTGCGGTGAGTTTGGAAGTTGCACCTTACATCTTGTTCTCGGTGGGCACGTTGTAGCTTATTCTTTATGATTTTATGTGTGTGTGTGTGTTTTCCAGAGTGCAAGTGCGCCCCTGTGGACCTGGTGTTCGTTGTGGACAGTTCAGAGAGTATCGGGGCGACAAACTTTGCTCTTGCCAAAGATTTCATCATCACAGTTATTGACAGACTGATTAAAGACCATCAAGTGAAGGTAACGCCTTTCACACATTTGCAAATCCTCCGACATAAAGAAGAGCAGCTTCTAAACCCCCCAAAAAATCAACTAGGCAGTGGAGCAGTGGCAGGTGTTAAATAATTTCAAAATAAAAGAACTTCCCATTTGATTCAGTCCAAAAATTGTCCCATTTCTGTTGGCTTTGCTTTTCACATCAAATCACATCTATATTTTTAATATTCTTTCTTAATACTTTTCTAAATGATGTACAGCATTTAGTAAAGTCTGTTTACATATGGAATTGGATGATTTGGACCAGGACCTGAGAGATATCAGAATTAACTTGGACTTAAGACTTTTAAAGGCATTTAAAGAATTTACACTTGCCTTGTATTTGGCGCTCAAAGACTTCAGATTTTACTTAGACTCACTCCTGGGAGGAGACTTGAGACTTGACATGGACTTACCTCAAGAGAATTTTAACTTTATTTGGATTTCCTCGTAAACGACTTAGACCTGCCTATTAAACACTTGCGAGTTGATTTTCACTGGTCTCTGTAAGACTTTGAGACGGATTTGCCTTTCGAAGAGTTGAGATTTCACTTTTACTCGGACCAGAAAGACTCGAGGCTCGATTGGACTTGGACAAAATTACACATTTATGGATGTGACTCACAGGACGGCATTGTTTTCATATTTTCCGTTTCATGCCAAACCTCAGTGGGATGCCCTGCATCTGACCTTTGTGGAGTAAGTTGCTTACATAAACCTTTTCAATGACTGTTTTTCTGGGGTTTTAAGAAAAAAAAAAAACTCTGAGGTCAGATGCTCAGAATAGAAAGTAAGAATGAAACATATTGTTCTCTCGTGCTTTCTTTTCTTTTCTTTTGAGAACACACTTTTATGTCTTTCCAGTGACTCTCCTCTTCCACTTTGGATGCAATTAGTCAGGAAGGGTGTGACGCTGAAATGTTGACAGAGCAAAATGAATGCCTGCAGACACAACACACACTCGCACACACACACAGAGTAGATCAAAACACTCATTCACACTTCAATGTTTTCCTTTCCAGTTCTCGGTGAACGAATCCACCGTCGGTGTTGTCCAGTACAGCGGATCACAATCCCAACAAATCGTGAAGCTAACAACCACCCTCCCCGAGTTTAAACAGTGAGTTCGCAAACACACACAACCAGATGCTTCCCGCCTTTTCTTATCACTCAATTTGTGGCTTTCTGTTTGACTCTGCGGTTTTTTGACTATTTTAATTTCCTGGCGTCTTTCCTAATGTGAAAACGAGTAGTTTCAGCATGTCACACTATGTTTGTTTTCTTTCCGAGAACGAGATGAGTTAAGGCCTAATCGCCATTAGCCGTGTTCTGCCTTGCTAAGCGTGCCTAGAAATTAGTGGAACTGGTCCTAGAGTAAAACTACCTGCGCTGTGTCCGAATCCACAGGCAAATATTAGCATGTATATTATATACATCTGCAATGATCGAGCTATGATTTCCAGGATTCATTGACATTTTCTCCATAACTTTGGCTGTATCGATGTAAACAGCATAAAACCATTTTTGCTTCAGATTTTGCTTTGGAATTAAATGAGGTATTGTTTTGTTTTTGACAGGCATTTTGAATGAAAGTCGTGCCGGTTTGGTGTGTTATTTTGTGCTACCAGCTGTTTCCATTGACCATAAAATTGCACAGACTGGAATTATGATCTGGATGAGGTTGTTTTTCAGCCATATTGAAATTACAGGATTTTGCAAAACTGCAATGGAAACACTTTTTCATTGGCATCACACGAGTCACGTAATCTACAACCCCTTGTCTTTTGAATCTTGTGTGCAGCTAAAATCGGGTCTCTTTCATTCCCTTCCTTATCATTGACACAGCATCAGCTCGTGTTAAACAGAAACCTGTAGAAGAGCGGATTTGCGAGAACGGAACGTTACTTGAAACGGCTTCAAAAAGCTTGACGAAGTGCGTCGTTGCATCTGTGAAACGCCATTGATCTTGCCGATGAAGCTTCCTGGTGGAAATGCGTGTGTTTCTGATTTTCAGGGAAGTGAGAGACATGCGCTGGCTGGCTGAGGCCACTTACACAGGCGAGGCCCTGGAAGTCACTCTGAAGACCATAATCAGCGATATGACGAAAGAGAACAAAGTGGCTCTCGTCCTCACTGACGGACGCTCTGACATTACCAGAGACAGTACTCCCCTCGATGTGCTCTGCGGGCATGGCGTCTTGGTGAGTGAAGTTAGGTGACACATGCAAGGGGAATTTTGTACTTTCCTATGTTCTTATGCGCTAACCGTACGTTTTCTTGCCTCAACGCCAGGTGGGCAGTTTAGGAATTAAGGACTACTCAGGCCGTGAGCCTAACCAGGAACAGCTTCACTCTGTGGCGTGTGCCAACGACAAGAAACCAGGGTTTCCCATTGTCCTGGATAATTTTGGTGTTCTGCTGGAGGACAGCTTCCTGCAGAATATCACGGCCAGGATCTGTCAAGGTACAACACAGCTAAACATTTGCCGCCATTTATTTCATATGCTGAATATTCCCAAATGAGTTTTATTAAACGACTGTTGCTTTTCTTGTGTGTTTGGTTTTTGCAGCAAGGAAATGCCCGGACTACAAATGTCCTAGTAAGTTTTTCTCATTTTTATTATTTCCTTTGCAAGACTTCCACAGTAGGGTTCAAAACGAGAATTTTTTTCTCCCCAAACTTAAAAGTATTCATTGAGATTTTATGATACAACACCACAAATTATTGTTTTATTGTGAAGTGGAAGGAAAGGGTGCCTTTTAAACGCTTTAACAAGTTTTGTACTAATAAAGCATGTTGCGCTTTTTGTGTTCTGTGCTCTTATGCAAGAAAAGAAAACTCATTGAAATCTTGGTTCTACTTCTGCCACAAGCAAAACATGTGGATGAAATGAAAATAGAATTTTTTATTTTTTAGTTACTCTTCTAATTACCCTTAACCCACTATACCTGTCGTTCCGCAGCAGTTTCATGCTGTGGAAATATTTTGTTCCTCAGCAGAGACAGGGATGCTGTCCATTCAGTCAGTCATCTTTCTTTTCTGTCACGGCACCACTGAAAACAGCCATTGTCAAATGTTTTCCTGATCGTTTCCTCTCTTGTTTTTTCTGTTTTTCATTGCAGTCAAATTCTCTCAGAGCACCAACATTTTGGTGTTGATGGACAGCTCAGCCAGTGTGGGCCAGAAGAACTTTGAGATAAGCAAGACCTTCGTCAAGCGCCTGGCCGAACGTTTCCTCACCGCAGAGAAAGAGACAGGCGTCGTGGTCAAAGTGGCCGTGGGCCAGTACAGCCAAAGAACCCCCCGCCTAGAGCAGTCTCTGACCCACAACTACACCGTGCTGGCGCCTAAAATCGAAGAGGCCCAGTTCCAAAACGAAGGCACCGACGTTCTGCAGGCCATGCAGTTCGCCATTAGCTCCCTGCCCAGCCGCGGCGACGCGTCTGGGTCCAGGAGGAAGCTGGTGCTGTTCTCCGACGGCCGGTCTCAAAGAGTCACCGGAGCCGTCCTGGAGAAGCGAGTCCGCGAGGTTGCGGACGCCGGTATCGAGCTCTTCGTCATCTCGGTGGGAAGCCAGGTCAACGAGGCCAACCTCCTCACTCTGGTGAGCAGAGGGCAGCAGCAAGACATCAGCTACGGCCAGCGCCACCTGTTCCGCGTTACCGACTACCCGTCCCTCCTCCGCGGGGTCTTCCACCAAACCGTCAGCCGCAGAGTCTCTTTGTCCCAGAGCGTGAACTAAAAAAGGACGTACACCCTTTAGATCTTTTTAGACCAATTATGAATATTCAGTCTCACTCATTTACAATACACTGTGTTCAAGTATGTTTGAAATCATGAGAAGGTAGTGTCAGATAAATGTAAATATGTTTTGAGAATGACTCTTTTACTTTGAGCTGACCCTCCAAGGCAGACTATCTTAGTCTCTATACACCACTATTCAATGAATCTGACAGTACACGGATGAAATCTTTCTGCCTCGAGTTAGAACTCAAAGTAGAACGGTCCAAATCCAAAGGAGTGTACTACGGTCCTGGAGAGTCGTCAATGATAGCCACATTTTTGCTTACTCTACTCTACGTCTGGACCGGTTTCTCCTCAGGTACTCTGTACTTCTCTACTTTGCTTTGACTTGATTCAACCAATGAAACTTCAAACAGAGAGGCTTAATGAACCTTCGCTTGGCTCTCCAGGACCGGAGCTATGGCTGGTTATGGTAAATGCTGGAGCCATGTTCAAATGTGTTCTGCCACCATAGCGCAAATTTAAAGAGAGCAGCCCTGGTTAGGTCCACACATCTGGTTCCTGGCTGACTTATCGCTTTGTTTTTTAGTTCTAATGACATCTATTGGAGAGGTTCATAGGGGAAAATGATGCAACAGCACTGTGTTGGAAAGTCAATCACCTACAAAACAGCAGGATGTGGCAGTAGACGGGCCCTTTTTTTAAACTGGCACTAACGAAGACAGCTAGACTCAACATGTGTGTGTGCAAATTCTTGGCTGATTGTTTCATCAACAGTTTTACTGGAGTCAATGTGTTTTCTGGCCTTTTTGGACAAACAGCAGTATGAACACACTCAAACCAGTGAGATAGAAAACATCTGTCACTTAAAAGTTGAGAAGAAACCTGAAGGGCCTCTAGAGGCCCCCGGAGGCCCGTCTCAGCCGATCCTCATGCCTGCTGGTTTCATGTGATTTACAGTGACCAGTGGGTCCGAGTGCTTCTGAACTGTTGTTTTTATCCACGGTGCTATTACCCGCTGTGTATCAGCCTCTACACAAACTGTCCAAGAAGATATTTTTTTAACTGCAAACACAAAACCTCTGTGATGTTGTAAGATCTCCTCCAATAAAGGTTGTTACACCCAAGTCTTCCTGCTCAATTTGTTTCTGAACCATTATCAAAGGAAAAGGGTAATTTACGCCATAAAAGCAGCTCTAGCATCAAATCAGAAAAGGCAAGAAAAATCATACTTTTAGTGTAATATAGCACAGCAGGTTAGCGCTTTCGGATAGAAAATGCTGAAAAAGCTATAATGGTGACTTTATGTGACCATTTTTATATAATCTAGTCAAATTCCTACATATGGAATGTAAATATTGACCTGCCTGCATCATGGAGAACAGAATTTCATCTTTAAAAAAAACCTTTTCTTTATGTAGTTTTGTTTATTTACAAAATAACTTGTTTGCACACAAATGATAACTTGTGGGGGGGAAAAGCACTTAAGTAACATTAGAGATCATTAAAAAAAAAAAAAACATGTCCATTTTCCATCAAGAAAAGGACGTAATTCCCACGATATGATCATGGATGGGTGAATGGAGTGTAGGAGGTTAAAATTTCTTCCCTCATTTGATCCCATTGGAACAGTAATTTTCTCCTACAGATGCAGGTTAGCCACTTTTATAAGTCCACTCATCTCACTTTTCATTTTTGACCACCACATTATGATGATCAGAGTTTAGGTTTGGTCAAGTTATCTGCAATCTTTTTTAAAAAATGATTCCCACATCTTTCCTTCTAGAAAAACACTTAGCACTTTTGATAACTGAATCATGCAGTAAAAATTAGCTATTATGTGGTGCTACAATCAATCAATCAAATCAAATTTTATTTGTATAGCACATTTCGGCATCAAGGCATTTCAAGGTGCTTTACATAATTAAAAACAAAATAAAAACAGCATGTGACATTGAATAAACAGTAAGAAAGAGAAAGAGATTTTGGAATTGTTACGGAATTTAAGCGCCTGTCGTCGCTGGACTCCGCCGTCCGTTTAACACGGGTATTATCCAGGCCCCGTCGCCTAACAGGACAAGGTCTCCAACCTTGCAGCACCAGGCTCTGTCCACCTGTCACACGGATGTTTGTGCACGTCTTGAAAAAAAATAAATCATAATTTACATAGAAATAAAAAGAAATTAATAAATAGATAAAAAGAAGAGATAAAAACATCAGATAAAAACATAAAAACATCAAAAACATCAAAAACATCGAAGACATCAAAACCCACACTCTAATCCTAATTTAGCCATAAGCAACAGGTGGGTTTTAAGTTGAGATTTAAAGGCACCCAGTGTTTCAGCTGTTTTACAGTTTTCTGGAAGTTTATTCCAAATTTGTGGTGCATAGAAACTGAATGCTGCTTCTCCTCGTTTGGTTCTGGTTCTGGGGATGCAGAGCAGAACCAGAACCAGAAGATCTGAGGAGTCTAGATGGTTGGTACAGCAATAACAGATCTTTAATGTATTGTGGTGCTAAGCCGTTCAGTGATTTATAAACTAACAACAGTATTTAAAGTCTATTCTCTGAGCTACAGGGAGCCAGTGTAGGGACTTTAAAACTGGTGTTATGTGCTCTATCTTCCTGGTTTTAGTGAGAACCCGAGCAGCAGCGTTCTGGATCAGCTGCAGCTGTTTGATTGATTTATTAGTCAGACCTGTGAAGACGCTGTTGCAGTAATCAATGCGGCTAAAGATAAACGCATGGATGAGTTTCTCTAGATCGCGCTGAGACATTAGTCCTCTAATCCTGGAGATGTTCTTCAGGTGATAGAAGGCCGACTTTGTGACTGTCTTAATGTGGCTCTGAAGGTTCAGATCAGAGTCCATCACTACTCCCAGGTTTCGGGCTGATCGCTGGTTTTTAGTTGTAATAACTGAAGCTGTGCATTGATTCTAGTTCGCTCCTCTTTAGGTCCAAAGATAATAACTTCAGTTTTGTTTCTGTTCAGCTGGAGAAAGTTTTGGCACATCCACACATTTATCTGTTCAGTGATTGGATGGGTTTAGAGTCACCCGGTGATATTGTGATGTAGAGCTGTGTATCATCCCCGTAGTTATGATAGCTAATCTTATTTTCTGTTATAACCTGAGCCAGTGGGAGCATATAAATATTAAAAAGAAGTGGTCCTAGAATTGAACCTTGGGGTACCACATGTGACCCTTGACCTCTCTGATGAGAAGTTTCCGATTGAAACAAAGAAATCCCTGTTCTTTATGTAAGATTCAAACCAGTGGAGCACTGGACCGGTGAGTCCGACCCAACTCTCCAGTCGATTCAGTAAAATGTCGTGGTCAACAGTGTCAAAAGCTGCACTGAGGTCCAACAGAACCAGCACTGTGGTTCTTCCACAGTCTGTATTTATATGGATGTCATTGAACACTTTTACAAGGGCCGTCTCCGTGCTGTGGTGAGCACGAAAACCAGACTGGAAGGAGTCAAAGCGATTCGTTATTGTTAGGAAGTTATTTAATTGTTTAAAAACTGCTTTTTCAATAATTTTGCTGATGAATGGGAGGTTGGAGATCGGCCTGTAATTCTGCAGTAGTGATTTGTCTAGATTGTTCTTTTTTATCAGTGGTTTAATAACTGCTGTTTTCAAAGCCTGGGGGAAAACACCTGAAGACAGCGATGAGTTCACTATTTGGATCAGATCATTAGCAACAACAGGCAGGACTTTCTTAAAGAAATGTGTGGGTTACAGGGTTCAGCCTTAGGGCCTTTTCTGTTCCTTGTGAGTATATTTCCTTTTGGATGGATAATCATGCTTGTTAAAAACATTTCCTACGTGTGCAACCCACAGAGTTTTATGAGTGTTTTTTTTTCTCAGATCAACTTCTTCTAGCATAAAGAAGTGATTAATAACAACCATCTACAACTCTAACGCGTAAAAGCCTCAAATCTTTATACCTCGTAGTAGCTTCCTCTCTGTCAAGCTCTATTGAGTCTCCATATTGTGTTGAAAATGTTCAGAACCCTGCTTTAAGGTTTTCATCTGAATCATCTCACCCTCATAAAACCCCATTCAGTGAACCCATTTTAGCATCCCTGTACTGGTTAGTTTATGACAGTACAGGGAAGCTAATAAACTAACCATCATAAATGCTTACATGTTGCATATGAAGCATCATGTGAGCATTTAGCCCTGCTTTAGTTGGTCTAGCTTTGATCATAAGTAACATTATTACAAATGATGTCGACATTTCCAGTAAATTGGCGCTACGATAGGCTGGCTCTGTTGTTAATATCCAAAACAAAAGGAACGCGCTTCCGTTCTGACCTCCGTGGCGGCCATCTTGGATATTAAACTTTGACCTGCATTGGCTCAATGGGCGTCCTTATTCTGCTTCCGACTGGGATATCAATGAATTTCTTTAAAAAGCTGGTAAATAATCGACTTTTCTTGCAGCAGGTGATGATTTATCTAGTTCTGCCACCACTCACTACTCTAGGATTTGTTCCTTTAGGAATGATTTTCTTATTTCTTGCCATTCGTATAACGTGTCGTTCAGTTTATACTTGAGAATCTCAAGATGCAAAACTGACATTTAAACATGTCTCCTTTAGATAAAATGGAAAATCACGTCCACGTTTCCCCTGCTGTGTTGGCAATTTTCAGTGCGGCTGCCTCGGACTCACAACGGCGGGTATCTGCCCGTGAATCTCTCGGCCTGCAGCGGCGTTTTAAAACACCAATTTCAGGGTTTCTGCGTTGCATCACAGCTGACTTCTCTAACTCTTGTACAAATGCCAAGAAGAAATTTCTCCCGCGGAGATAAAATATGCTTACAACACAATTAGTACTCCTACATCATTGTTTTTGCCAATCAGATTTATGTAACTGCAAATATAAATAAATCGTTTTATTCTCAGCAGGACACATGGTTTATATTACACATCAGACTGGAACTGCGACTCTCAACTTTTCTCCCTTTGATCCCGATTTTTCAGTCACTGCTTAATCTGGACGTTATGCAGATGTGCGTGCGCGCGCCCTCGACTGCTGCACGTCTGCACTCTTGATTCATGTCTTCCTATGTCCGCGTTGTTGTCCTTTGGGCCCCAAATCCACTTATCGCATCGGCCTCTGCATTATGTGTTTGTGTGACTGTGCACATACTGGCGCACGGGTGTGTCCGCTCGAGCGCCGCATGTTTTCTGTGCGTGATTTACGGCGCCCGTATAAGGTCCGCGTGCATGCGGCTCGGTTTCTGAAGCCGTGTGAGTTTGTTCTTTATAAAATTTGCTTTGGCTCCCCCGCAGCTTTTCCTCGTAATTTCAGCTGAACGGAGCAGTTGCCGCTAAAAAAAAAACTGCTCTGAAATCTTACTGTGAGTCCCACAGTGCAACCATTTTCCTGCAAAATTCTCTGGAAATCACATAAATTTGCCACATGGATCTGATTTTAAATTTCCACGGTACTCCGCACAGACTGGTGTGAATGTGTGTGTGTGTGTGTGTGTGTGTGTGTGTGTGTGTGTGTGTGTGTGTGTGTGTGTGTGTGTGTGTGTGTGTGCGTGTGTGTGTTTGATGCACTGGAGATAACTGCTCCCAGCTGTCTTGTCTGAGCAGAAACCACATCTGGAGAAAGAAGCAGCAGAAAAACAGGGTCAGTGTTAACCTAACCGAATGTTTCATTCCGCTATCTCGATGTTTTTAGGTTAAACTAGATTCTCAGATTCAAATTTCATCCATCGCGTCCGTACAAAGCAAGTATCAGATGTACAAAGAACTTGCAAGAGGCCTCAAAAGTTGTTGCTTTGATTTGATCTGTGTCTTAATTCTCGTCTGCTTGTGCAATTTTCTGCCTGAAGTAAGTCAAGGTTTTGAAGATTTTCAGTACAAGAAAAAAAAAAAAGCTGTTCTGGCAATATGTGCAGAAATGAGATGTTTATAATTCTGCAGAAATCCCCCTCCTCATCCCACTCCTTCCCGTCCTTCCCCGGACTGAAACACTATTTAGCTCCATGTGGAAGAAATAAAAAAAAAGAGAGAAAAATTAAATGGAAAAAAAAAATATATAAAGAAGCTGTGTGTGAGAGAGACAGAGGGAAGCAGAAGCAGAAACTGCTTTGGGAGGAAGGTCATTCCTATTCCGTGAGTCACCGCTTTCAGAGAGACCAGAACACCCCCTCTTCTCTTTTCCCCTCCATCTCTCCACCTCCACCATATCTCTCCATCTCACAGCGCTCAACTCGTCTATCCTTCTCTTTTTAAGGAAAAACCCTTCCGCAGCAGAGATAGAGAAAGGATCTTCATGGTAATAACTCTGGTTTGCATCTGGCCTTCTTCTTATCCCCTTTCCTGTCTTAGAGTTTCTTTCTTTCGTTCTGTCTTTTTTTTTTTTCCATCTCCACATTTGGCAAGAAAGCTCTCTGAAACTCAAGGCTGAGTCAACCTAGTTCACACAAAGTTTTTGTTTCTTCAAGCTTTACGTACTATTTCCATTTGTATTTTCCCCTTTGAGGCACAAAAGTATTCATACCCCTCGAATTTTTTCAAATGCCATGCTGGGGAAAGCTGGTCATAATTGCCCACCACCTCCAACCCCATTCACCCACCTTCCTCAAATTAAGCGAAATTATGTCAATTTTGCTGCGTTTGTGGAGCAAACTTTTTTGTTTGTGCTGCCATCGCTTAAAGATATGGATAAATGTTTCCAGAGGTCGTCAAAGGTCAACCAGCCAGTACGCATTTACGAAATCAAACATTTTTGGTGTCAACTGACTGTGCTACAAAAATTTTAGCTGCACAAACACATCACAATTAATTTATATTAGCTTCATTTGATTTTGTTAATGTCACCTCTGGACACTTTTTTAAAAAAACATTTAAAATTATAACAGCACAAACAAAGAATGTTGCTGCACAAATATAAAACAATTGATTGACACCATATTTTGATTGATTTTGTAAACGTGGAGTTGACCTTTGATGACCTCTGGAAACATTTATTAAGATCTTTAAAGTGATAGCGGGACAAACGGAAATGTTTGCTGCACAAACGTTTGACACCCATTTCATTTAGTTTGAAGAAGGTGACCTGAAGGTACTATGGGAAGCACAATAAGACATTTCTGAAAGCAAAATTGCCTAAGGCTAAAAAGACATCAGAGTCCATCAGATATTCAGCAAGATAACGACTCTAAACGTAAAGCCAGATCCGCATAGCATGGTTTAGATCAGAATATTCTCAGGTGCTGGAGTGTCCCAGTCAAAGTCCAGACTTGAAAATCTCTGAAAAGACTTGGAAATTATAATGTTCACAGATCATCTCTGTTCAGTCTGAGAAAATGCAAAACTTTTTTTTTATTTTACTGTTGTGGAACAAAATCTGGAGATTGCTTAGTATAATCTAAAAGCTGTTTGAAGGAGCTTGTGTGTTTTCCAGCCACATTGTCCTATTTTACAGTCCAGTCAAGTAACTACATTACCTTCAGTTGTTATAAAAATGTTGTATATATGTAAAATTAATTGACTTTGGGCCTCTGTCCCCTTAAAAAAAAAAACTCTTATGCTTTCTGACACTCCGTCGTCAAGATGTCATAACAACATCGCTCCTCTATTAACCCTTCAACAACGTTTTTTGCAGCATTGCATCTGCTGAGCTCCTACAATGAGCTCAGCAGATGCGCACGTGTTTGCTAATTGCTGCTGGCTAGTCTGAAGGAGCTGACAGGGTAAGGACTGCTCTGTTGCTCTGTGAGGCAGAAGGTTAGAAACCTTGGCTTTGTGTCTGGTCCCATCAAGCATTTTGCACAGCTGACTGGTTACTATGGAGTTTAAAGTATCAAAGCAACAGTCCAGGTATGTTTTTGATGAGATAGCAACATTATAACATGATTTAAAAGTCGAATTTAGATAATACTGCCTCTTTAGCCTCTTTTGCTTTCTGGGCCAGACGGTTATGACCTTTGCATGCATAATTAGCAAAAATCAAACTAAATTAAAGTTTAACTGTTAAAACTTTTCATGCGTCTGTGCAAATTCGCCAAATTTCTCAACGCTAACAGGAAGACCTCCCACTATGTGGACAATAATTCAAACACATGGGGGGGGGGGAAACCAAAACAAAAAAAAAAAAACTGGTGCACCTACGAATGTACAAACATGATGAGAAGTCTCATGGTCGGGCTGTAAGTGTTTACTCCGGCTGTAAACTCCCCTCACTCTGCCTACTAATCACAAACACACATGCGCAGCATTCGAGCGCATGTGTGTTTTTTATTGACGGCGTTCAGTCTGTCCTCTATCCTGTTCTATACGACTTCAAACCCTCCACATGTTTGAGATTAAATCATAATAACAACAACAACAATAATAATAATAATAATAATAATAATGATAATAATACTAAAAAAGTCCGTCCTAAGCATTCTGCATCTGTCCCCCAGGCTTGTCATGCGTCCACATTCCGTTTGATGCCAAACGGGCATCACAACCAGGTTTGAAGTCAAATCCGTCCGCGAGCGGAGGCTGCACCGCGCGAGCGGCCCTTCAGGCGTCGTTGATAATTTACTGGCGCGAGCTTGCTACCTTACTGTCGTGACAGTGCGCGAGTGCGCGTGCACGCGGGCTCCGACGGAGCGCGTGCACGCGGGCTCCGACGGAGCCAGGGCGCCCCCGCGCGGACAGCGGCGCACACTGTGGTATGTCGCGCGCACTCCACGGAGGAGGGATCAGGACTTTTTTTTTTTTTTGGCTGGGGCTTGGACCGGGACGGCAGGGCGAGAAGACGGCTCTCTGCTGCGGGAAGTAAGCGCACATCTCGTAGCTTTTCTTTCCCGCGTTGTCCTCCCGAATTCCCCCCCTTTTCCCTTCTGTGGAGATGAGGACATAACCAGCTTAGCGGGCCCCCGCTGCGTAAAAGTTTGAAGTGCCCAAGAGTCCAGGTAAGCTGCGCTCTTTTACGCACGACAGCTCTCCAGACGTGGTTGTCTTTACTCTTACTGTATCTGAACGAATTTGTCTCTTCTTCTTTTTGCTTCTTAATGAAATGTAACCCAAAACTTATGCTTGATTAAAGTTTGATCTGAGCATCCACGTCCTCTGAAAACTTCCAAACTTTCTTGAAGCTTAGTGTCTCGCTCTGCTCTCTTGATTGCATTTTTGTGTGTGCGTGATTTTCACTTGCAAAGTGAGGTGACTGGATTAGGCTCCTTGGAGAAGAGTGAAAACATTTGCAGGAGCGACTCCTCTCCACTGCGTTGTTTTCTGTCCGCGAGAGGGCGCCACAGCAAAGCGCGTGGCCCCTTAATCTGTCAGTCGACAATTAAAACACAATTAAAGGAGAGCTAAGAATGATGAGTAAGAAAACTTCCTTTGGAAAACTTGTGGAAAGTGATTATTTCTTTCCATGTGGGCTCAAACGTTTAGGATCAGTTCGTAGGTTGTTTAATTAAAGATCCTCGAAGCTGGATAGATAATTATCCTGTGTTTTCTCGCTCTAAAGTGGCAGACATTTTGTTTTTCGTGAGGGTTTTGAGGTTTTTGTAAATTGCATAAACTCAGTGATTGTCACTTACTTGCTGTAAGTTGCTCAGATTTGTGCTGAGTGACAAATAAGAGGGACACAGGAGGATAATTGTTTACATGTTATTTCTGCTCCCCAGCAGCACTTAGTTTGGACTTTTTGTGGTATTAAAGGACGCTGCACGTGATGTTTCAACCTTTGGGTCACAAATGGTTCAGGATTTGGTAGGAAGCTAAGATACAAACACCCAAAGACACATCCGTTCACTCTTTCAACTGATACAGACTTTATCCAAGTGCAGCTGTCCAGGAAACAACCACCTTTTCAAAGTGATCATTGTGTGGCTGCACCGCCAAGCTAACCAATTTGTAGTTTGTGCTAATTTGATTTTGTGTGATTATCTGTGCAACGAAACAATATTTCTTGTATCTAGTGCAGGGGTGTCCAAAGTGCAGCCTGGGGGCCATTTGCGGCCCTCTGTAGGATTTTGCTCGAGACAGGAGCAAATCTGACATAGGTCATAGGTGGTTGATGCAGATGGACATTTTTTAGGGCAACATTTTTGCATTCATTTTAATTTTGAAGCAACTAGAAGCACAAACATCGGCCTACTTTTTCCCAAAAGTAAATTTTTCTTCTTTTCAAAGTAAGAAAACAATCAACCTGCCAAAAATTGTGAAACTGTGGACTTTTTTTAAATGTTTTATATCTGCAATGATTCACAGATTCATTTTCGACAAAAATCCAACTATTTTCTTCTCTTTGATCAAATTGAAAGATTTTAAATTATTACCAAGCAGATAAGTACGAAAGGTTAGTTTTAATGCAACATTTACCATTTTTAAGGCTTTGGCCCTCATGGCAGAAAGTTTGGAGAGAAAACTTTTTTGTTAATGGTCCAAACTGATTTCCCCAGAGGCAGTGGAGGTTCTTTCAATAATCTCACCTGGGGGCCCTTCTTCTACTCTCTTTCTTTATTTTATTAAACTTAAATGTTTCAGATTATCAAACAGATTTTGGTGTCAGGCAAAAAGAACCTGAGTAAATACAAAAAAGAAACACAGATTTTGAATGATGATCACTTAAATATAACTTGTTGGATAACATGAAGATAGAAATTCATGCACAGTTAAGAAACATTGGCCTTTTTTTTCCAGCCTAAAAATGGTTAATAAGCCATTTAAAATGTTTGAGACTCCAGTGAATCACAATGGGAGCCATTATCTATAGAGCAGTGAGTCTTAAAGGAATGGCTGTCCTTCCAAAATCACTCCAGGAGTTCATTAGTGATTCATCCAGAGGAGAATAAAAGTAACATCTAATCCAGTGCAGGGCTCATGTTCCTCAGAGAAGGTCAGAGTTCGTGTTCCGTGATAGAGTTCCAAGAACAAAACCACAGTTTTTTTTTATCCACATTTGCCACAAATCTCTCAATGATCCTCAAGACATTTGTGGAAAATATTCTGAGGACTAATGAGAAAAAAAACTGGACCCTTTTGGAAAGTGTATGTTCAGTTATATCTGATATAAAACATACAGAGTTTCAGAAAAAGGTCAGTCGAAACACCGCGACGGTAGTGTGATGATCTGGTGCTCATTTGCTGCTTCTGGACCTGGACTACTGAGTTACTTTACGTATTTGTTGGAACTATGAATCGTACATGAACACCATGATCAAACTCATGGTGTTCATGAGTGAACAACCAAGTAACCCTGTGTCCACCTCTGATTGGCTAAACAAAAACAAAAATTTAGTTGTGACTGGTCTTGTTGCTGCTGCTGCATGGCCCAGATTCATTCCAAACTCCTCCCAACTGGGAATATTAAAACCATTCTACATAGAAGAGTGGCCTAAAATGTGTCTAGTTGCTCGTTAGCACAATGCTAGGGGCAGCTACGTTTTGTTTAGCTACTTAAAAACTGCCTTTTTATATGTACTTCGGTTGTCTTTGTCTCATATTGCAATTAGTTTGATGATCTGAAATATTAAGAGTGGATGGAAAAAAAGGATAAGTCTGTGGAGGGATAAATATTTTTATTACAGCTTTTTCTATCTATACAAACTGTTTAAAAGAATTTGTGATCAGGGTAGATTCATCCAGTCCAGGTGCGCGAGTCCGCTTTAGTTTTTTGCTTCTCGTGGCTGCCTCAATGTAAAGCCAGGGTTTCTGCAGTTTTCGCCAACTCAAATTTAAGACTTTTTAAGGCCACTATGAATGTAATTTAAAACCTGTATCTCCACAGAAATGAACAAACTTTGTCTAACCAACTGGCAATAGATTTGCATTTGGCCTTTAGGCTACAGACACAAGAAAGACAAAGCTAGCTAACATACTGGTGCTAGCTAGCTAGCTAGCAAGCACCATTATGTTAGCAGTGGATTATCAATAGCCTTGAGTCACAGAATACAATGAAGATGTCTTCATGTGATTCAAAACAGATTATATGAAATTAAATAGTTCTGCCAAGACAACATTTAAAACCTGTGAAAAACATAAGACCAACTTACTTGTTTTTCAGAATCAGAATGCTTTTATTGTTACATAGAAGCATGACAATTTATTTCAGTACAACCCATCCAAAGAAAAAGAAACAAAGATAAGGAAGACAGGTGACTATAGGGCTGCAGCCATGAAGGCACTTAAAAAAATGAATTTAAGACATTTTAAGGCTTTACTTTTAGACACATGAATTTAAGACTTTACAACATCCTGAAAGCGGTCCTGATACAAAAAAATCCTAAACAAAAATACTGAAAATATATTGTAAATGTTTGAGTGATTTAAAAAAATCTCAAAAACATCCAGCACACATTTTACCAGTTTACATGTTTTAGAGATTCATGGTCTTCCTTAAGAGAAGACTTAAATAGATTTGGCAGAAACAAATTACATACCAGCTTCAACGTGTACATCAATTATTGACTGGATATGCAGATAAGTAATACAAACCATTTCCAAGCCTGCCCCTCAAGGCTGCCCTTAATGTTTTAGGTGTTTCCTTGATTCAGCACACATGATTTCAATTGACGGCTGGTCAACAGGCTTTTACTGAACTACAATAATCTAAATCAGGTGTGTTAGAGGAGGGAGACATCTAAAACATGCAGAGCAGTGTGTCTTAAAGACCAGGGTTGGGGAAACACTGTCCAAGGCCATAGTGTACAGGTTAATCTGACTGTGACAGAGATGAAATCCTCTAGGATCTGTAGACTTTAGAAATCAACTGACTAAAAACTAAATATGAGGCCTATCGCTGGATACATAATCAAATTCATCAAAATATGTAGCTGTAATCAGTTTACTTTTGTGTAAACAGCCTGAAAATAATATTTTCCTAACCTGAAAGCAGGACGCTGAGTGCATTTCTACAGTTTATTGCTGAAGTTTGGTAGCTGCTTCTCATTTAAGGCTTTAATTTAAACTCTGTTTTACTAGTGTTCAATGATATCATTAATGTAACTAATTGTTTGGCAGCCATTTTTTTCACTCTGCAAAAAACATTGCCATTGTTTGCTGGATTTTTAATCTGAAACAGTTGGTTTGGAGAATAGATGAAATTGTGTTCAGAATTTCATAGACAACAAATTAACGCTCCAAGATGGAAACAATGCAAGTTTAATTTTTATTTTATCAGTTTGCTCCTAACACTTTACATTTTAACACGTTGCCAGCATGGAAAGAGCAGCAACGTTTGTGTCAGCTCATGTGGTGTGCCTTATTTCTTTTTTTTTTCCTTTTTCTTTGTTTTAGACAGAAGAAGAAGAAGAATTTAAAAAAAAAAGAAGATGATGATGCTGGCGTTGGAGACCGTCGTGCTCTGCCTTCTCCTCGGAGCCCTGACTCACGCCGAGAAAGCAGACTGCAATCGTGAGTGCCACCATCTCCGCGGCAACAGTAACAGTGCAACAACAAGCACGTTTTAACCACATCCGCTGGTGTGCTTCTTTCAGAGAGGAGAGAATGTCCCATACACCTGTACTTCACCATAGACACATCTGAGACCATCGCGCTGCAGGAGTCGCCCCCTGGAGCGTTGGTGAAAAGCATCCGGGTTCGTCTTTTACCCACTGTTTTACAGAGCGACGAACTGAGAGGACACAGTTCTGATGGTTAATAAAGTTTAGTCACAGATAGGAAGATTTTGTCGCTGTGAAATTATCACAGTTTAATATACTGCTTTATGCATAAGCTAATCCAGACTCTAATGTAGTTCAGCTGGGAGTTGAATCCTTGTGTAGAAATGTGGCATATTGACCATAGAGATATCAAGGTTGCCATGGTAAATATTTGATTAGTAATTTGTGCTAGTTAATTAATTGTCAAAATGATCCAACATTTTTCTGCTAAATAATTAATTAGACCGGGCATTGAACATTGATAGGCATTATTTTATATAAATAAATCCAAATGTTATCTATGAAACGCACAGAGGTCAAATTCCCTCAGCAGTTCTTCAAAATGGCAAAGACAAGAAAACATGCCATTCCTTTAAAAACAACAAAAAAATGAACTGAAAATTCAAACTTGTCCATATTTTCAGTCAGTGAAATGAAAAATTGTTTTTTAAAAAAACAAAATTTCAAAATCCTCATCAGAAGCAGTCACGTTGATTCGTTAAGTTGTTGAGAATCTGAATAAATTCAGTCGAGGAAATGAAAAAAAAAAAAAAGACAAAAATTGTTCACAGGCACTGCTTTTTCTACCATACCAGTGAGCAGTGCTCACTCAGTTACTTTGGTTTACTTCATGAACCAACGTAAAAACTTGATATACCACAATAAATGTTTGGAAGCCAAATTCTTGTTTGCGTCCTTATCTCTAAGTAATTTCATCTTTTCGCTCAGCTTTACAAAAGCACAACTTTTAGTATCCTTGTAGATAACGTGAAAGCCTCAGAGTAAATTCATCTTCCAGATTCAGTATCACACTCTAAATGTTGTCTCCAGATTTCTTAACAGTGAGTAATAAAGATTTTTTTGACCTCTGTGTCCTTCCTCCTCGCAGCTGTCATTCCACGTTGTTTGCCACAGTTCCTGTTTTTGCAATCTTTTTATGTATTACTCTCTCAGCAGATACAGCCGTGCTGCTGCGAAACTGCTTTAATTTCATTTTCTGACTTATGAATGTCATCACACATACTTGACAGGCTTTTGAAGGCAGGCACAAAGGAATAGGACAGATTTTCCAGTATAAATAGTTTGTTGAAAAATAGACACTGAAAACTGCCATCATGCCACAGTTGGCAGCAAATGTTAGCTTGCAGCAAGAAAGTCCTGGTTTTGAATCCCTGCCTGGGATTAGTTTTGTACACATCTTAATAATAGTGAACTAATTAATGATACACTTTCAGATTTCTGTTTTCAAGTGAGTAAATCCCAACTGTGACATGTGAGTTTTCTGCTAAATCAAACGTACTTGTTCCCAAAAGAATGACACTAAAATCAGCACAGAGGCGGATTCTCGTAAGCTGTAGAAGTCATGTTATGCGTTTCATTTTCACCCACTTTCTTTGAGGCATTAAAGAAACGTTGTTCACTTTTTTCACCCTGTACTGTATGTAGTATGATGTTTTCTGTCGCTCCTTTTCCGTAGTCATTCACGGAGCAGTTTGTGCAGCGATTGAAAGATGAAGAAATCCGGAACGCTGTTCCAATCACCTGGGCTATCGGCGGACTGCACTTCTCCCAGACACAGGAGGTTTTCAGCCCCATCCAAGGAAAGGACCCGTTCCTCTCTGTAAGACCTACAATACGCACACACGAACTCACACAGGCCTGTTCCACAAATCCCCATTCATATTTGTTTAAACGTTAGAAAGACGTGTTGTGTTAATGTGGCCTATTAACTGCATCCATGTTGAAGCTTCAGGTAAACACAGATGTTGCTGATGTCAACATTTAAAGTTATTCTTAACTTATGCCAAAGCAGCATCTTGTGTGTTTTATCAAGTTTGAATATTTGTGATCACAAATAATAAATCATTTTGTTCATTAGCTTGGAGCCCTCTCAGACTTCATATTAAAATTCACGTTTGTTTGATGTTACAGCTGGCTAAGCTAACCACCCAATTTACATTTGTTTGATCTTCCATGTTATAAAATGCTCTGTTCAGTTCAAAGTTCTCAGAGGTCATGAACTTTTGAACATATTTCCGTACTATTCTTACAACAACCTACAATTACATATGCAGCTGGTGATCTATAGCCAAACTCAGGAAAAGTTTCCTTTCACAAATCTGTGTATGGCCTAGCCGAGTTCTCCCTTGCAAAAGGTATTGTGTTGTTTTTAAGCACTTTGTTGTTTAAGTAAAGGTTAAATAATAATAATGCAAAAAATTATTCATTGGTGGTTGTTAGGGCTGCGTGATATTAGAAAATGTAGCGATAATATCGGTGAATATTGCAATGATAAAATTTGCTCTCGTTTGTGCTTCCATCACTTCATAGCTGTTAGCATTTTGGGCACCTATTGCCATATGTTCAACTAGCTAAATGCTACATTAGCATGTAAAATTCAAGTTTGGGATATATTAACCAAAAATTATTGCAGTCCAAGCAGTCCTGTGCTTTATGAACTTTGTACACACTGGTATTGTGATGACGTTATATTTGCGATATATTGTGCAGCTTTAGTGATTGCATGTTTGAAAGATGGTTTTATTCCTTGATTGTGTTTAAAAAAGATATTTGAGATGAGTAGCATTAGCAGGAATGGAGGTTGTTGGAGTACGTTGAACTTATTATCATGTTAAATGAGATGATTTAATGATTTCAGGTGGATATTCTCAGCAGCAACAACATTTCAACTTTTAGTTCATGCTAACCGACCCAAAGTGTCTCAAGGCATAATCCTCCACATCACTCCAGCTGATATAACCCAGGATGGACCCCTGCTGTCATTCTGTTTACTCCACAGTCTGACCCTACCTACAGGAATGTTGTATTTAAAGCTAAGATTTATAATTATTAGCCAATTTTAGTGAGCCTGTGGACATTTTAACCCCAGTTTCCTGTTCTTAGCTGACAGGAGCCTTGAAAGATCTCCTTTCAAGGCTCTCTGTTGCCATGCCTTTCCGCTTCAAGGTTCAATGTGTTTTGCATTCTGAATGTGTTTTGCATTCTGAATTGGTAGTGAAAACATCTTCGTTATAATGATTGGATATTTAAGCTCATTTTGCACTCCAATCATTTGAAATCAGTCTGCCCCTCTTCTGCACCTTGGATAATTTCCTTTGTTTGCTCCATTCTCTGTCAACATGAAGATCCCAGTAGATTAGTAGTTTCTGAAATACTCAGGGCACAACCTGTCTATATAACACCAAAGGTTTTTCCACCTTGTGATGATCCGCTTGTTTATCTTTCCAGTCTCTTGTGAGAATTGAGAAGTACCTTGGAAAAGGGACGTACATCGACTGCGCTCTCCGAAGAATGTCCGAGGAGATGCTGCTTGGACCCGCTTCAAGTGTCACACCCCTGCGGTTCGCTGTGGTCATCACTGACGGCCATGTGACTGGAAACCCGTGTGGGGGCATCAAGGTCTCGGCGGAAGACGCGCGTGATAAGGGCATCAGGGTGTTTGCCGTGGCGGCATCGACGAACATCGAGGAGACGGGACTGAAAGAGATTGCCAACTCCCCGGCGTCGGTCTTCAGGGACGACTTCATGGCTGTGGACCTTAGCAAGGGCAGACCAATCATACACACTGCAACGATTGACCGCATTATCAAGACAATGGTAATGCTCAAACATACGTTTACACATTAAACTTAATTGTTTTTACCTCTTGGCCTGACAGTTTCTTCTTCTTCTTTACAGAGACATATGGCATTCGTAGACGTAAGACTGGACTGTTACTAGTACTATCTTTGAAATATCTAAAGTAGGCAGTTACGTTCTCACTCACCACTTTATTTTTGCGTCACTAGTGTTATAATGTGTCGTGCCTGGAGACAAAAGGGCAACCTGGTCCAAAAGGGCACAGAGGACAGAAAGTGAGTTTTCCACATACACACTCACATGATCTCGACATATTTCAGCCGCTTTCCTTCGCTGATCATGTTTTAACTTGTTGACCAGGGAGCTAAAGGAGACAACGGTGAAGCAGGACTAAAGGGTGAAAGAGGTCGCCCAGGAGACCCCGGCATTGAAGGTCCCATTGGTCAGCCTGGTATCAAGGTGGGAGGGTCTCACCAACTGGATTTTAACTGAGCTTTGACGAGTACTAACATTTTATGAAGTGGTTTTCCTTTTTCCTCTCTTCATAGGGTGAACCTGGTTCAAAAGGCGAGAAGGTGAGACTTCAACTTGGTTTTGTGGGGATTCAAAAGATCTTCTTGCTCTGATAAAGGTGTTCAGGATTCACTCTGTTGATGCTATAATAATAATAATTGATAAGCATTTTTTTCAATCTGTCTGAATACAGGGGGAGATTGGAACTCAGGGCAAAAAGGTAGGTTTGGTTGATGATTTCAAACTTGTTACCTATTAGTACTGGTTTTCAACCAGTCTCAGTTTCTCTAACCAGGTCTGTTTATTGCCAATAGGGTGTAGCTGGTATTCCAGGACGTAACGGAACCGATGGACAAAAGGTAAAGTTTTTACCACAGAGCTTGTAATCTTTTAAAACTACCTCTAGAGTTCTTTGGTGACACACATATTTTGCAACTTTTCCCTACTTTCAGGGAAAACTTGGACGGATTGGTGCCCCAGGCTGCAAAGGAGACCCAGGCGACAGAGTATGACACTTATCATCATCGAAGGCCATTTGAGCGTCTTTATAGTCAATTTATGATCAGAATCAAATGGTTTCCAGGGTCCCGATGGTCATCCAGGAGATGTCGGCGAACGTGGTCCTCCAGGAACTGATGGGGAGAAGGTAACACATTTGGTTGTAAAACCCTTACCTCTCACTCTTGCAGGTCACTGTTAAAAACTGCCTCATTGTTTCCAGGGTGACCCTGGGCGCCCAGGAAGAGCCGGTCCCCCTGGCCCGCCTGGAGAAGATGGATCACAGGTAAACCAGAAATGGACAGAGAAAGCAGATGTTTTCTGTTTCAGCTAATAGGTTAAACTCTGATGTTTCATTTGCAGGGAGAAAGAGGAAGTAATGGGTCACCTGGCGTTCCTGGAACTAAAGGAGCCTCTGTAAGATGATTAGGACAGATGAGTCCATTCAAACCCAAACTGTCCAATGCAATGAATGGTTGATCTGTACATGTTTTGTTTTCTAGGGAATCCCTGGAAGTCCTGGAAAACGAGGCGAGGAAGTAAGAGTATCCAGAATATTCAGATATTTTTGTGCATGTTCTGTCTTTGCAAAGCCTGATGGCCTTCTTGGCTTTTGGGGGGGTTTTTTAGGGAAGAAGAGGAGATTATGGGCCCAAAGGTGAACCTGGACCAGATGGTACCAAGGGAGAGAAGGTAGGTGTTCACACACCCATTTGTAAGAACTTTCTACAGAGTTTCTAAGGATTTTTGTAGAACTTTCCTCCCATATTGCAGCATCCAGATGAAGACCGATGTGATATCATTTCAGGGCGAAATGGGACCAGAGGGCTTGAGAGGAGTCCCTGGAGAACCAGGAAGCAAAGGTGCAAAGGTAGAAAGACCCATTTTATTAGATGAAGGTCAACGGTATATCCTCATTAATATACTTTAACTTTCAATGTCTCATTAATATACTTTAACTTTCAATGTAACTTCCGTTGTGTTTTATCTAAACAGGGAGACACTGGCTTGCCAGGACCTAGAGGACCACCAGGAGCTTCAGGGGAGCCTGGAAAAAACGTAGGTTAAAAGCTGCATTTGACGAATCATCTCAAGAAATCCCGAGATGCCGTCTGACGCTGTTTGAACTTTAGGGCACCAGAGGAGACCCTGGTGATATGGGACCAAGAGGAGAGCCTGGGCAGCCTGGACCAAAGGTTACCAGCAGTAGATTTGTCTTTGTCCACAGTAATGTCATTCTCTGTTTACTTCATACGCGTTTTTACTTTCTTGGCAGGGAGATCCTGGAAGACCTGGCTTTAGCTATCCTGGACCAAGAGGAGATCCAGTACGAGACATAGGCACTTGGAGATCTTCAGCCTTTTGTTGTCAAGTTGCTTCAATTGACATGGATTGTCTCTGCTCATTTGTAGGGCGAAAGAGGAGACCCGGGCAAGCGTGGACCCCCTGGCAGCAGAGGAGACTGTGGTCAGAAGGGAGATCCTGGAAATAAAGGAACTCCAGGAGAGCCAGTAAGTAACTTCAAAGATGCATTTATGGATAATGTTTTACTTAGCATCTCAGCTAAGTGAGCCCTTTGCCTTCATCAGGGTGAACCAGGGCCCACAGGGGAACCAGGGCTAAGAGGACCCAGAGGAGGTCCTGGTCGAGATGTAAGTCAACAAATGACGTTAGGCACCTAGAGTGGTATTCTTAGCAAAACAGATTCCAAAGGTAAATTTAAGTTGTCTTCCTCGACAGGGAGATCCAGGTCCAGAGGGAGATCCCGGGCTTACTGTGAGAACACATCTAATTACAGTTTTATCAGTGAATGAAACAAACTCAGAGGTTTTAAAGGTCATGATTGTGTTTTCGCCCGCAGGAATGTGATGTCATGAACTACATCAGAGAGACGTGTGGCTGCTGTGGTGAGTTTAGTGTAGAAGCATCTAACCTCTGTTTTATGTTTATTACTTATTGGTTGCATTATTTTTAAATCTCCAGACTGCGAGAAACGCTGCGGGGCCCTGGATATCGTCTTTGTCATTGACAGCTCAGAGTCTGTGGGACTCACCAACTTCACCCTGGAAAAGAACTTTGTCATCAACACCATCAACAGATTGGGATCTTTTGCCAAGGACCCACAGTCCGAAACAGGTTCAGATGTCAAAGTGCAATGCCAACACTTCCAAAAGTGATTGTGAATTGAAGCACTCTAACAAGAAGGCCCTCTGCTTTCACAGGCACAAGGGTCGGTGTGGTGCAGTACAGCCACAATGGGACCTTCCAAGCAATCAATCTCAATGACAGCAACATCAACTCACTGACGGCATTTAAGGTTTCACCAACACTGGAACAGAAAAAAACACTGACATACATTACAGAAAAGTTTATATTTAGCAGATGGCTCTTCCATCCTGTTGGCCGTATGAGCTGATCAGGTCTATTTTCACATATGGCTGAAGGAAGTTAAACAGAGATCAGATCTGACACCAGATTCATGTATCTCTCTACTTTGTCTTCAAGGACACCCTGCTTTTGATTTTTTGCTTTGGTGCTATTTATACTTGATGTGTTACTGAACGCTCCAACAACACTTGGACTCATCTGCACTAGAAACTGCTCAAAACTTTTTAAGCTATTTCACAAACCATCTAAAATATTCCGTATCTGCTTGGAGGAGATGTTGTCTTAAGTATCACCCAGTATCATCCTGTATTTCCATACATTTGGAACTGGATTCTATGCATCAAAACCTCTGAGGCCCCTTATGAGGCAGATAGGGATATAAGCACACGTTACCTTACTAAACAAGTACTAAAGCTAAAAATTGCAATTCAGAAATATTGTCGTAGATATACATTATGTGGCTTTTTGTGTCCATTTTTAACAAATCCATTGCCACCATCCTCTTCCCCCTTCCTGTCCAGGAAGCTGTGAAGCGGTTAGAGTGGATCGCAGGAGGAACCTGGACTCCATCTGCTCTTAAGTTTGCCTACGACCACCTGATCAGGGACAGCCGCCGAGCCAAAGCCAACGTCACGGTGGTCGTGATTACAGACGGTCGCTTTGACCCAAGAGACGACGACAGACTGCTGCCATATCTGTGCAAGTGCGACTGCTGTTCTGTGTCTTAAAATGTGGGACTGTGACGTTGCGCAAAAAGAGCCTTATCTCAGAGCTTGTTTTTGTTTTTGTCCGTATCGATCCGCGTGGACAGTCACCCGGGCGTCGACGTGAGTGCCATCGGCATCGGGGACATGTTTGAGCAGGTCGAGGAGAACGAGAGTCTGCAGAGCATTGCCTGCCAGAAGGAGGGCAGAGTGATGGGAATGAGGCGATTCGCAGACCTGGTGGCGGAGGAATTCATTGACAAGATTGAGACCGTGCTCTGCCCTGGTAAATCACACAGCAGATCAGTACTGTATGTACTGCATGTCTACTTAGTGGAGAGTTCAATGATAATCTATAAACTGTTTGTTATTGTTTAATTTTTTTCTCAGATCCTGTCATCATATGCCCTGATCTTCCATGTAAATCAGGTAAGACCAGTCTTATTCGATGCTTCTAGGTATGGGGTTTTTTGTTTTTTGATTGTTTTTTTGCAGGGTTGGACCAGCATTTCATTTGAAGGCCTGATTCTGGTTTGTTACGTGGAATGCCAGTATTTTGAAGATCGATTATGCAGAGTGACATATTACAATGTCTGTTAACATTTATAATTATGGAAAACTCAATTTCTCAGAAATGTTAAGTATTAGACATAGCACAGAACTCTTGGCCTACTTAATCGTAGGGAAGACTGCTTGTTTTTCTCTCTCCTCAAAGAAGGTAAACCAGAAAAGGCCATTGCTAAAGAGTCTACGGAGTGTTGTATCCAAGTACGTTAATGGAAAGTTGAGTGGAGGGAAAATGCCTAGTAGAAAAAAATAATAAACCAATATGAACAATCGCAGCCTTTTTGTGGCTCATCTAAGAAAAAAGTTTTGCTTTAATTTAACATAAGCCATAGCCATCTAAATTAAAACAAAAATATCACTCTGTTGTGTTTAATGAGTTAATATTTGTGAATTCTACGTTTTGAATTCATTTATAAGAATCTAATACATGTATAACTGTTTAGTTTGCCAATGTGTCGTTAAAGCTGCAGCTCGTAACTTTAATAAAAATACATGTTTTTTTTTTTACATATTTCTTAAAACTGTCACCATGTCATGACAGTATAATATGAGATAGATAATCTGCAAAAGGATCAACCTCATGAACGCGTTGCTGAATGTGCGAATGGTGGAGAAACAACTTATTGTTACAGAAAAAACGTTTGACTGCCGTCATCGGTGGCTATGCTAACTAGCCTTAGCATTCGTGACATGCTATGTTGACAAGGAGAAGCTGCAGTGGTAGTCAAGAGCAGGGGGAAGTATGGGAAGGTGAGCGGCATGCCAATGGGCATGATTGACAGCGATAAAACCCTCCTCCTGGCTCTGATTGGTTGTTTCTAATTAGCACTGGGAAAAGGCAGAGGAGCTTGATTTTTTTTTCATACATTATCTGTTTCATACGTAATGTCACGACATAGCGACAGTTTCAACAAATGTGTAAAAAAATAATTTTTTTATACTGCAGCTTGAGGGTCATTCAGACCAGCAGAGGGCACTAACCAGCCCTCCGTTTGTTTATAGTTTGTTTGTTTAAAGCAGGGGTCACCAACTCCAGTCCTCAAGGGCTGCCATCCTGCAACTTTTAGATTCACCTCTGCTCCAAAATGTCTGAATTCCCTCAGCATTCATTTCTCTCTGCAACAGGCTAGAAACGAGCAGTTTATTTGACCCAGGTGTGTTTGAGCAGAGACGCATCTAAAAGTTACAGGATGGTAGCCCTCAAGGACTGAAGTTGGTGACCCCTGGTTTAAAGTTTGTTTATACCTCTGGCCAGCCCTGTTAGGCCTCAAAAGGCATAAGATGAAATAAAATGGGTTTACAGGACTATTGTCAGAATTTGAAGGTATTTCAAGTTTCTCAACTTTAAAACAGAAAATTGAACAGCTGCAAACTTTTCACCTCTGTTTTTCCAGCGTAACATTTGGAACAATGCTCATGTCTGCTTTCGTTGCTCACATTTATGCTTGTTCAGATGTGATTAACTCGTTTTAGACCAACTCGGTGTACCTCCAGCGCCATAACTGGTTCTGTTGATGCATTCGTGGGACGCCCTGCCCACAATGTTGTTCCACCCACTTGTTGCAGGAGGGGGCGTCACTCTGGGGGAAGCCCCGCCCCCCTGGAAGCCACTGGCCGAAGAAGGCAGCCCCCTTTTAGTCCCCACCTCACTGGAGAGTGTGGCCGGCCTGCTGAGCAACCTGAACAAGCAGCAGTATCCGGTTGGCATAGCAACCATGGCGTACACAGCCCAGAGAGCCAAACTCTCCCAGGGAGTGGACAGGGAGCAGTGGACCAAGCTGTTCATCGACTCATTTAAATATGTCTATGGCGACCTTATGGGAGACCCCGAGAAAGCCCTGGGGCTTTGTTAGTGCTACAGTGCTAACCATGCTACCTCGCCTCAATGACCTTGACTAATAATAAGCTTGCTAAAATGACTTGATTTGTGTTTAAATCATTTTGTTTTTTATTTTGAAGGTGCAATAATACATTTATAGGCCAATGAAATGAACTGCATGAAGCTTTGAGAGCAAACTTGTGTGTTTTTGTGCAAATGTGACGAAGAAAAAGAATTCAAAATGTAAATTAGGCTCTCTCTCCTATGACGGTGTATTAGGGCCGTTGTAGATAAAAAAAAAAAAAGACGTCATTTTCCAGCAAAAGAAAAACACTGACATTTTCTAATAATTTTTTTTTTTATCTAAAATTTCCTAAATTTTTTCCCCTTTTGATACTTAGAAATTTCCAAGTTGTTTCTAGCAAAATCCTGAGATTAATCTCAAAATTTCAGATTTTTCTTAGGGAGTGAGAGGAATTTTCCACATGTCAAAATCAGAAATTTCAAAAGAAAACTTCTAGAAATTGTCTGTTTTCATAGCAAATTTTCCGCTTCAATCTCAAAAATTTGCACATTTGAGACTAATGTCAAAATTTTTGACTTTTTAGCGAAAATTTCCTCCTCTTCCTTTTTATCCGTTTACAATGACCCTAACATGCAGTCATAACGCGTTTTTTGTCTCCCTGAGAAACATGTTAATTTCATACACATATTATTATTATTTTTTTTAGCATATTAGTCAAAAGCTATTTTGAGTTAAAATGGATGGTGTCGACTGTAGACCCGTTCATGTTACTTTTGCACAGTGGCCCTGTGATGAAGCCTCATTTCCACTGTGAATCATGAGCTTTATGAATCACTCGAAATGTTTCCCTACTTTTTTTCTCTTTTTTTTTTTTTTTTTTTGCTGTTTTGCACATATCCATGGTTACAGCCTTTACTTTTATTCCCTGTGAGTGTTTTATGGTGGCTACAAGTAATTGCACATGGAAAATACCAGGTCTATAAATACATTTCACATTATTTTGTATATGAGTCAGAGGCCTTTGTATGTGTATGTTTGGGTGATGTGCTTGGCTCGGACAGAGACGGAAATATTGTACATTATACTCCTGGCTGGTGCATGACTTTTACAGCATGTGGCTTGGTCTATGAAGTCTGATGACTAGAAAGAATTGACCACCTTGTAGCTTTAACCAAATGTTACTTTACCAGCTCCGTGACTGCGTCTATCAGATGTGAACAATGTTATAAATAAAACAAAATGTAATCAATCCTTATGTGTTGGCAAGAAATAAAAAAAAAAAATGGCAGAGCAAACTCAAACAGCACTGTTTTTGTTGAACATTAATAGCCTTGATCGACGCCAGCATGTAAAGAGTTGTTGCATGTTATTGTATTTTCTCAGCCTTAATTTTTTGAACATCTGCGCTCCAGCTGTTGCTGACTGAACACTACGCTGTGTGTGTGTGCGTGCGTGTGTGTGTGTGTGTGTGTGTGTGTGTGTGCGCGTGCGTGGGGGTCTGTTTCAGAGCCAGCTGTGGCTAGTTGTGTGCAGAGGCCGGTGGACGTGATCTTCATGTTAGACGGTTCGGAGAGGATGGGCCTGGAGAACCACCTCCGGGCCAAAGAGTTCATCGAGAATGTGGCCCGCCGCCTGAACCTGGCCAACGGCCCGACCGATGACACCAAGGCCCGTCTGGCTCTGCTGCAGTTCGGCAGCACGGGAGACCACAAAGAAGAGTTCCCGCTCACGCATAATCTCACCGTCATAGTGGATTCGCTGGCAGCTGTGAGCTATTTGGACTCCTCGTCCTCTTTGGGCAACGCCATCATCTATGCTGTAAACAACCTGGTGATCAGACAGGTACTGTTCGTTCACACAAACAGGGTATGACAGTGGATTGGGTCTAACAATCAATCATTTTCAGTAGGCATGTCTACCTACTGATGTGCAAATGTATTGTCTGTTGTGATTCACTTACATGTTGCCTTCAAACACGTTCCTGGTGTCACCTAAGTATATGGACTCTATGCGTGAATTCACAATATCCCTGTTTAGTCCATTTTCTGATATTAATCTCTAAATTATTCAAAAAAAATTTGTAAATTTTTGACTTTTGGATCTCAGAAATGTCCTTGTTTTGTCTAGTACATTTCTAAGATGAATCTAAAAATCTTTGAGTTTTTTTTGGTAGAAACTTGACAGAAAACTTTTTTTTCTGTTTACAATGGCACTACTAGGCCAAGAAACTAGACTTGGACTTTGGAAAAAAGGAAATTGTCTCTTCTACCAGCTAAAAGCTACATGATTTGCTAGCTGGTGAATCCTGTCATTGCTGCAGTAAATTCTCTTCTGTTTGGACCCGACATTTTTACAAAATGCGTGACCCGAATGCCTTTCTCAAATGCTAAATTTTTCTCAAATGCTAAGCCCCCTCTCCCGCTTTCGCATTTGCAGAATCAACGGCTATCCCGGCGCAACGCTGAATTGGCCTTCGTCTTCATCACAGATGGAATAACCTCCACCGACCAACTGGACGAGGGCGTGCAGGCCATGAAGAGAGTGGAAGGCGTTCCCACGGTGATCGCTTTGGGAGGCGACACCGACGAAGAGGTGCTGCGCCAGGTGTCAATGGGAGACTCATCTGCCATCTTTAGGGGCGACGACTTCTTCGTGCTGGGCAAATCTGCTTTCTTTGAGCGTTTCATCCGCTGGATTTGCTAGTGAGGAACTGCAGTGCTCTGCACAATAGCGTTAGAAGCCATTGAACGACAGAGGGACCAGCTCCTTCAGTCTAACATGTAAAACCCACGCAGAGGCACCAGATGTAACTCTGTGACCATTATCATTCCTGGATAAAAAAAAAAGCACTGAGGTGGCTCTATATTGTGTTGTGTTCGGGAAGAAAATTTGCTTGCAAAATTGAAAGGAGCCTATTCAGGTCCGACTCTTTACACACTTCCAGAACCAATGTGTCCATTTACACGTCTTGTCAGCACTGCTACAGTAGGTATGCCACAGGAGAAATTTGTGATTATTGAGTAGTAACCAAGCACACTACAGGTTTTACATCTTTTTTTTTTTGTTTGTTTCTGTTTTTTTGTATAATGTTCAGCTTACAGGAACAAACTCTTTTCTGTCATTTTCTCTTTGACCCAAACTTACACACACTATTTCTTTGAAAAGGTTAGTATTTACATTAATGGTGCTAAACAGTATCTGGGATGTTCTGAAAAATTCATATTGTACTGTTATTTGTGTCATTTATTCTGGAGATAAACAACAACAAAAAAATAAACTAAATGTTGTTCTGACTAAGAAATCTTCCAGATGAATGCCAAGCAGGAACAGACCGAGAATCAATCAAATCTGTCTAGAAGGTTCAAATAAAGACCAAAGTGTGACCCCAACACTGTGTTTTGTATTTGTAACATCATTATAATGTATTACCATTTCGTATTTCATCCTGGCGAAGTGGTTCAGAATATAAAATGAATACAACTAGGTTTTGATAAAGAGGACTTGTTATGAGAGAGACGGTAGAGCACACAATTTAATAGCCAGATGTGTTTTGATGCTCTTAAAACTTTACAGCTTTAAAGTCCAGCAATAATCAGTCAAATTACAGGCTTCCATCTCAATAGCTGAATTATTTCATAATTCTGAAATACAGCGGGCATTAATGCAGGATGCATTGTTGTACCATTGTATTATTTCCAATATATTTGGACTGAGGCTGACAAAAATAACCTCCTGACTCTACAAGCTAAATTAGATTCCATCTACGAAAGAAAGGCCCGGTGAGCTTTTGTCAGGTCCAGAGCTAAATGGATTGAGGAAGGGGAGAAAAACAGTTCATACTTCTGCAGATTGGAAAAGAGAAGACAAGTTCAAAATCACATTCAATCCTTTATTATTAACAACAATGAATGTACGGACCAAATTCTAATTGCCAAAGAAATTAGCAACTTTTATCAAAACCTTTATCGCTCCTCCTTTTCAACCCCAGACTGCGACCTTCTGCTAGACCAAGTCAAAGACTTCGTCCCTCAAATCTCTGAGGATTTCAAGGAAAACTGTGACAAAGACATTAATATGGAAGAACTAGACAGCGCCATCATGTGCTTGAAACTGGATAAATCCCCGGCCCTGATGGTCTTACAGACAAGTTCTATAGACATTTCTGGGTTTATCTAAGATAATTTATATTCCAGGTTTGTTAAAAGATCTTATGTAATAATTCACTTCCACACAGCATGAAGCAAGGCTTTATCACCCTTATACCAAAACCAGGAAGAGACAACAAGGTTCTAGACGACTATCGTCCGACTACTCTTCTAAACGGTGATTATAAACTATTGACATACATCTACACAAATAGATTAAAAACTGGTCCTAAGGATGTTATTTCTGAAACTGAGGCAGGTTTTATGTCCAAACGATTTATACACAATAACATCTGACTGGTGCAGGATTTACTTGAGTACAGTAACCTGATTGAGGATAAAGGCTTCATTCTTTTCCCAGACTTCTACAAAGCCTTTGACTTGTTGGAGCATCGGTTTCTTTTCAAAGTTTTACACTTGTTTGGATTTGGGCCTAACTTTTGTAGAATAATTGAAAGCTTTTATAACGGCACCACAAGTTCAGTTGCACTTCCACACGGTACGTCTCCATGTTTCACCATTAACAGGGGAGAAAAACGGGGTTGCAATATTTCCCTCTTTCTCTTCATCTTGGCCGTTGAAGTGATGAGTATCTTAATAAAAAACTCAAATATACCTAAGTTGAAGATTTTTGATGACCAAATTATAATCAATCAACTCGCTGATGATGCCGGTTTTTTTTGAAGAGTCTCTAGACCAAACCTCTAAAGTTCTGGAGTTTTTTAATACTTTCTCCAAAGCATCAGGATTAACCTTAAACCTGCAGAAGTGTGAACTGATGGTGATTCATGGCTCTGATCTGACATAAGCTTATAGTATTCCCATTAAATCTTCAGTTAACTATCTTGGAATTTTAATAACCAGAGATGCTAAACTTAGTGAAACCGTTAACATAGAGAACACAATACAGAATTGCAAATCTCAGTTAAATAGATGGCTCCAAAAGGATCTGACCCTGTTTGGGAGAACCTGTTTAACCAAAATGGAGTCACTTTCCCAATGCATATACCCAGCCTATTCTATGGCCATTCCTAACAAATATATTAAAGCTATAAATCAATTGAACTTTAATTTTATCTGGAAAAATCGAGTCCACTATTTAAAGAAAGCAAATATGGTAAAAGACTTTAAAGATAGAGGTTTACAAGCTATTGACTTTGAATGTATAAATGTGGTCTTAAAGGTAAACTGGTTAAAATCCTTTTTAATGAATGGAAATAGTATCTGGCTTTATCTCCCCAAAGGTTTGTCTTAAAAAAATTATTATTTTTTTATTATTAAAACATAATAAAGGTATTTTTTTTAGGTTTTTTTTAAAGATTGTGACCATAAATCTCGGGTGTTGTATCACCCTGAGTCTAATATGAAGTCATATCGTTTTGAATGTAAAGAATAAATTTTATGTTTTCCTTTAAGAATATAGCACAACCTCCTCCATTCCCATTTATCCTGTCTTTAGGCAGAACAGAGTAACCATGAATACTAAACTACTAAACAGAAACGATGATTTGAGCCATGTTTCTTGAATGCATATTATATCTGGTTTTGTATTTATATTATTAATGAAGCCTTAAAATTCCTGACCATTTGCTATTAGGCTGCAAGCGTTCCATTGTAATATTAGAATTATGTGATAGTTTGAGATGCCTCAGGTTCAGATGATCTTTCACCACGTCTCAGTTCGTCATGAATTTTTTCCCAAGATAAATCTTTGACATTGAAGAATTTTATTGCTTCCTTTACTATGATTTTTATTTTTTCAGTTTTAGGTTTTGCTTGTTCTGAGCAATTTATGATATATGCAAAAAAAGGAATACATTTTTCTAATGTAATATTACACTGATTATTGTCTACCACTTTATTCCTTTCATAACTTGTTTTTGGAGCATTATCATTATACTTCACCTCTCTTACTGCTTCAGCATAAGTAATTTTCTTATCAATTTTAACTTTTTGAATTTCAGCTGCCTCTTTTCTTACCATGCATCCTGCATATGCTGCTGTATGACTTTCTCCACAGTTACAATATTTAACAGGATTATTTCCACACTCACCATAAGGATGTTTGCCTCCACATCTACCACATCTCTGTTTCTCTTTACAAACGTTTGCAGTATGTCCATATCTTTGACATTTATAACATCTGAGAGGAGGTGGAATATAGGCTCTTACATTAAAGCTCATTTTCTCCCCATTCTTAAAAGCCTGTAGTCGTTTGATACCTTTAATCTCTCCTCCTTTATTTTCTTTAGTTCATCCAAGTTTTCTCCTACAGGAATCCCTGATATTACTCCTTTTACTCCTCTTTCTTCCTCCACAAGCTTTCTTTCCAGCACTTCTTTACTTACACACCATTTTTAGTTTTAGAGCGTTATTCTTTTGTTCAGCATTTTTACAAATGATAAGTAGGCTTCCATCCCTTAAGACTTTAGCTAGTTTTACATCTCCAATAGCTCTCTTTAATCCGTTCGACAAACTGATAGGACTTACTCCAATCATATCCTGTCCAGCCTTAAATTTTAATATCATTTTAAAATCTTCCATCATTATTTTCTTCCTTATCTCAGCTATTTCTTCCTCATCCTCAAGAGATCTTTTACCAGCATTTATTCCCTTTTTAGCCTTATCTTTCCCACCTCCTCCTCTTCTTTTTTCTACCATAGACCATCCTATATTCATATTTTCATCTTCTGAAAGTCCGTCACTACTACTAGCCATCTTGATCCACTCACAATCCAGATTATGGCAAAAACACCTTTAGATTTGATTTAGTAAGCGCCAGGTAACATATATCATCGGGTGCTATCGACGGAGCTTTCCTGTTTTTGTTTTTTTTTCTCAAATATCACTCGAACCAAGATGTTACCCCTCCCACCTCTTCCTGCTTCGTGTCTGTGAGCTCAAAATGTCATAGACGTTCATAAAGACTCCTTCATGGTCAGGTCAGGTGTTATGTCAGTCTTATGCACACCGTGTCGAATAAAGTGTTACCGAAAGGGTTATGCAAATAAAATAAAACCAGTAAGAAAAGTATAATATTTTCAAGAATTTCTTCAGTTTTAAAATTACATTTCAATCACTTTATTACATACAATTATTCAAACAGAAACTTATTTAAAATAGAATACCAGAATAACTATTTTTACCATTCAAAACATGCAGTCGTAATTATTTTTGATTTTATTCAATAATTGAAGTAATCTGTGTATGGAGACATGAAATCAAAATGAATGAACTACAAACGTTTAAGAGTCAAGTTAGCGCATTTTGGCCCTTAAGGGACGCCGTAGCGAAGTACACTCTCGTGACACAGCGGTGTAAAGAGATCTCTGCTTCTGAAAGGTAAATCTTTTGTTTTCTGCACAGTTATTGGCCCGCCTTTGTTTGTGTGGTCAGATGCATTTTCTTCAAGTGTAGAGTTACCCACTGCCCGCTGGCAGACTAATAAAAACTTCTGAAAATCATAAGAACAGAAGATAGTTTCCAGGGAGCAAAGTTCTATATTACACAATCACCCTGCCAGCATGCCTAGGTGGCCCCATATGGGGGAAAGGTGGGCTGGCATATGGGTCCCATATAGGTTTGTCCGCGGGTTCCACGGTGAGCCCACATGGGTTTGCCCATGTAGGGCCCATGTGGGCTGTGGCCCTTACATGGGCAAACCCATGTGGGGCCACCATGGAACCCGCGGACAAACCCATATAGGTCCCATCTGGTCTGCCCTTATTTTACCCATATGGGGCCCACCTGGGTATGCTGGCAGGGCAAAGACAGGAAAATGAAAACAGAGAAAATTTTAAAAAGTCGCATGTGAGCATATTTCTTTATGAAATACGTATTCATTTATTTTGTATCTAAACAAAGACTCGATGTTACTTGAAGCAGCCATGCATCATAATTAAATTGCTTGCAAAGTCTCCAGTTCTTCCAGTATGGAGGGGGAGCCCCTTTCGGCCCTCTGCACCCCCGCTTTGGTGGTGGATGTGGACAAAGTGAAGAGAAACGCGAAGAGGATGATGGAGCGCTGCCACCAGCTGGGAGTCCAACTCCGACCGCACATGAAGACCCACAAAACCCTGTACGGGACCGCGCTCCCTAACACTGATGAAGCCGACGTTTCCATCAGGGATGCTGTAATATGTGTGTGTGTGTGTGTGTGTGTGTGTGTGTGTGTGTGTGTGTGTGTGTGTGTGTGTGTGTGTGTGCGTGTATGTGTGTGTGTGTGTGCGTGTGTGTGCCTTTCTGCAGTGAGTGTGCTGACATCATGACAGGTGGATCCCGGAGGTGCATTGTGGTTTCCACCCTGGCAGAGGCCACTTTCTATGCTGACCATGGCTTTGATGACATCCTCTATGCATACTCTCTTCCCTTTGACAAGGTATTCTCTAATGAGGCTTCCACATGTCATTATACTGTAGTTATTATTATTATCGGCAATGCAGTACTTACACTCCCTTTCGCCACAGTCTGTCATTTTATTCCCTCTGTGAGTTTTAAACACACAGCGTCACTTTATAAAAATGACTTGTGAATATTGTAGGAGCCATTTATCCTTTCTGGTGTTTATCGCCACCAGGGGACGTATTTAATTTTGAGTTCTGAGTGTCTGATGGGGGGATGGGTTATTTAAGGTCAAGCATCATTCTGTTCAGATGTTGTTAATAGGCAGAGGCAAACAGTTTTCTACTGTGCATGGTTTGGATGGATGTCGAATTTATATGGATATAAATGGAAACAGTAAGACAATGGACATTGTTCTGACAAATAAATGACTTTATTTTATGTCAAACGGAAGATCGGCATCATGAATCTTAATTGAGCGCACGGAAAACCAACGCCTTTCAAGAACAACCACCAGTAGCCTAAAATATAGGATTTTAGCCGCTACAAATATTGTGAACATTTCTAGGGTCAACAAATCAATCATTTCATTATAATCTGAATATTTATGTCTCAAAAGGCATGCAGAGCCGCTCTGTGAAACACCTGCTAAACATCTGCGTTTGTAGGTAGAGCGCTGTGCCGCTCTGTCGGAGAGGCTGGACCTTTTCCAAGTTCTGCTCGATCATCCCGATGCGCTGGAGCGGCTCCGGAAGAGACCACTGAAAGGCGGCCGGCGGTGGCACGTGTGGCTCAAGCTCGACTGTGGCAACGGGAGAGGTGAGCATGCTGGGTACGCTGCAAAAACGCAAAATCTTATGAAGTTTTTTTTAGTCTGGTTTCTAGTGCAAATATCTTTGTACACTTGAAATATAAATGACTTTTCAGCAAAAAGTAGTAAATAATTCTAGTTCCATTGGGAGATTATTTCACTTATGGGAAAAATGTCTCATTGTACGTGGCATAATCTTCCAGTGGACTTGTTTTTAATCAATATTAAGGAATTATTTACTTAAAACAATTTCCTATATCTTCCTGAATAGTTACTTTTGTCTTATTTAAGATATTTGCACTATAAACTAGACCAAAAATACTTGATAATATGTAGTGTTTGTGCAGTAAAACAACAACTCCATCGCTCCTGATCGTTCAGCGACTGTGAGTTTGCTCTTTGGTGCAGCTGGCGTCCTGCACTCAGAGCCAGAGGCGCTTCAACTGGCTCAGGCCGTCGCTGAGGCAGATGGCGTGGAGCTGACTGGGGTGTATGCCCACTGTGGGAACACGTACAACTGCAAAGGGGTGGAGCAAATACAGGCCGTCGCCCAGGAAACCACCAGCTTTATGCTGCAGTTCATGGAAAAGTAAGCAAAGGGTTTAAAATGGAGGTTAAGACTGATATGAATTTAGGAAGACTTGAATAAGAGTGGCAGGAGTGTGTGTGAATGTGTTTGTGTGGGGCTGAATGTTAGAAAAAAAGAAAATATTGATAAGAGTGCTAGTCCCACTGTCTTGCTACCAGCAAAATAATCACCCGGTACAACTCGTACTTTTAAAAAAATCATTATTAAGCAGTTATTAACATCAGTCAAGCTTCAATATATTGTTGAAAAGTAACTTGAAAGTTGTTTTGTTTTATTTCAAGTGTACTAAGACATTTGAACTGGAAACACCCTTTAATTTTTATGTATTTGCTATTTGAATTTTCTTTCAAATCTTTCACCAGTAGCCCTTACAGCAGCAATTTGTTATTAAATGTAGTTATAATAAAAGCTTCTTTGACCAAATGTTTTTTTTGTTTTTTTTTCACCTGGCAGATTGAAGGCCGTTGGCATCAGCTGCAAGTCCAGCATCGGCTCCACCCCCTCCTGCAGTCATCCCGTTTCAGACATGGGAAAACTGAGCGAGGTGCATCCTGGAAACTATGTCTTCTACGGTGGGTTACATTCACGTCGGTGCATGGCAGCTGGAAAAACAAACAAACAAAAAAACATTGGAGGACAAATTATTTCTGTTGGGTTTTAGACGTCCAGCAGTCTATGATTGGCTCGTGCGGTCTGGAAGACGTGGCTGTGAGGGTTTTGACGAGGGTCGTAGGACACTGTCCCCATAGAAACCAGCTCTTGGTCGACTGTGGATGGACGGGAATCAGGTGGCTTTACGAGACCCTCTTTTGTGCTGCTTTCATTTGAACCTGCAAACTGGACCCCTTTTCTGGTGGAAATGTGTCCTGTAACTTTCTGACATTGTTCATCACAGTTTGGACGGAGCTGGAAAGCTTCCCACTGGATACGCTATGATCGAAGGCCACCCAGACCTCAAGTAAAACCTGTTTCTGCTTTCTTTCTGGTCTCCAAACTAAAAATATGTGTAGCAGGTTAACTAATTAAATATGTTTTCTTCTAGGTTGTTGTCTATGACTCAAGAGCATGGGAGAGTGGAGCCCATCTCAGGTCCACTGGACTACAGCAAATACCCCATAGGCTCTCTGCTCACACTGATCCCCTATCATGTTAGTGTTGTTACTCTGTTGTGACTGATAATCAAAATGGTTTCTTGAGTCTGTAAAGTAAAACTTCCTCAAACGTTCTACACACTTTACCCTCTCCTTCTGCAGCGCTCCAACTAATTTAAATACAAGCAATAATCTGTTTTCTATTTGTTTTGGTTGTTTTTTTGTAGCAGAAAGCAGATGTTATGTAGTTTCCCAGCACTCAACCGCAACTAAGGAACATTTACTCCACTACACATGGATACAAGAAGTAGCAAACTTGATTAGAGGGCAATTAACGGATAAAATATATTTTATTTTCTAGTTATTTGGTGCCCCAGGCAACTGTCCATTTAGCCCGTATCACAAACCTCCACTGCACTTATCATTTAGCAGAGATGAGTTAAACAAAATAGCAACGTTCGCCTTCTTATATAGGTCCACAAATCTTGTTTGACCCTTTAAAAACAAAGATTTTGTAATATTTTTAAATCCATTTACATAAAATGTTGTTTTATTGTAAAATTTGAAGAATCAAAAATAATTTTTATGATTAGTACTTATTTTTATTCAGGTCCATTTTTTTTTATTTAATTTTTGATTATTTTTTTCACTTTGATTTGTATTATCAGTTGGTTGTTTCTGCTCTAGAGTGCTTGATGATGCATTGTTTTTCTTAGTTGTTTTACTGGGGACTTATTCAAGAGTACTTACATTATTATGTTAATATGCATTTCCCCTTTTGATAAATACATTTTAGAAAATAAATTTAAACAACAAAACATTTTCACTTTGCACCATCTTCCTGTTTAATTGTCTTCTTCTCTCTATGCAGTCGTGTGCGGCGGCCGCGATGCACCCTGTGTACCATGTGCACTCTGAGGGTCGCCTGATGGGAAAGTGGACACCCACCCGGGGGTGGTGAACATATGTCCAGACGTGCACTTGAAGAAGCTGGAGATGAATCAATATAAAGAAAAGTATGATTATAAGAGAGGGAATATTGCATCATTCCTTATTATGTAGATAGATTGCAAAAATAAAACTTGTGAGCTAACACAGTGAGCAGCAATGGAAGCCCTGGAAGTGGAAGTGGAAATGTGGGGGTGAATACTGTCTGATTTCTAATAAATCAAAATCAGAATGAGTTGTAAAAATTCTGTGATTATTTCATCAACGCCATTACAGCTTTTGTAATAGCATTGCAAAAGCAGGAATGTTATAGTATGCAGTATTGTTATAATACACAGCTCTGTGGAAACTCTTCTATCATCTGGAGGGACACATTTATTTATTTGTTGCATTTCACTTAAGTCGAGCATGAATTGCTGAATTTGTCAAACAAAAAATCGGATGAGAATTATTTTAATATGGTTATGAGTAAGCATAATTCTGTAAGATTAGACTCAATAGACTTAAATTTTGGGCATATGTGATATTTAAAAAGAAGACCTTACTCGTTTATATTTCATGTTTTAAATTCAATCTGCAAAATCAATTAATTTAATATGAAATAAAAAGCATCCAAGCTTTTAAAGCAGAATCTTAAAATCAGCTGAGGGTTTTTAAGATTTTGCTTGAAATAATAAAAATGATTATTTAATTACTATATGAAGAAAAATAAGTGGTCTCGTGATTTAGTGAGCATATTTTCGTTAAAGACAAAATAAATGGTGATTATTGTCCAATTTTAACTTGCAATAAAAACCATATTGATTAATATTCTAACGAAAAGAACCGAAACCACATTTAGGTGCCAAATATGGATATACAAGCTTTACTTTGAAGTGCATCTTGGGAAATGTAGTTTTGAGAGAAACCAGCGTTCTAATTGGTCACTGCCTGACCTTTCACTTATCACGTGGTTTAAAATCTTCAGCAGAATGGCGCGAGAACTTGTCATACCGAAGCACAGCTAAAATATTTATTTTTAGTTTAGTTTAGTTTTGTTTGTCGTCTTTAGTTTAAACCCGTTCGCGTCTGTTTAGCAAACTCAAGTAAGTCGCGTTTAGTTGTTCGTATTCTCTTTAGGAGCTGCATTTCTACATGACACAACAGCCAGAGTAAATATGACTTTTTACTGCGTTCATGAGTGAAAAATAATAGAAACCTCTCGTTAGCGGCTAAACATACACTCCCGGACAGCAGCGTGTTGTTTTAAACAGAGAGCTGCCTGGCTGCCTCCAGTCTCTCAGTGTGTTTTTGGTTTTATCCTAAAGAATGAGTGTGTTGGAAGTGAAGTTCGTCGGGGATGGAGATGTTCTGGAGCACATCGTGGACAAACATGAGGGTGAGGAGGTCTATGTTTTCTGGCACTCTATGTTTTGCAATACAAGGAGTATTTAATCAAACGCTTGAACAGCTTAAATTTTTTTTTGAATATGTTGTGGTGTTCCTCTAATCTAAAAAGGCTAAAGAATATACATATACGCTCAGAAATGTTGGATTATCTGCCCCTCAGCAACTTGCACTTTGATTTTGACATAATTTTTGCTCAATATTTAAACTCTTCTTGGCACAACTGGTGCACTTCGTGTAAACTTTGTCCATTCAGTCCAAAATCACTTAGCATGTGTGTTTGAGATTATTATCCTCATGGAAACAGCCACCTGATCCAAATCTTCATGATGGAGCTAGAAAAGGAGAAAAGGACGATTTGACAGGAAGCATCAAACTGGTACCACTGTACTGGTGGTGCCAGCATTATACTGAGGAGATGTTTTGCTACCAGTGGCGAATGATATGATGAATTTCCATAACTTGAAGTCAAATCAACAGTAGAGCTGGACGATATGGCTTAAAATTAAAATTTTAGATTTTTTTCTTTTCATACCTGATTTAATTTCAATCTTTTTTCTTTTCTTTTTTTTCCCACTTTCTCTCTTTCTTTTCTATAAAAGAAATTACAAACAGAAAATATTTTCAAAAAGTAGCTTTTATTTCAGTCATCTCTTCTTTGAGTTTTATGATGGGGCATTAGGGGCAAGCTACAATATTTTTAGTCATATTATCAGAAATAAATTCAATGTTATCACATAAAACATATTACAACTGAGAAGCTTTTTTTAATTAGAAAAAAGCTTCAGTAGATTTATCAGGATCTGACATGAACAGCTAAGTTTGTGTTCTTTCTTCAAAATAGATATTTTAAAATATTAAGTATTATGTGTAAAACTTCTACCAAAGAACGACTTTACAAGGTGCTCAACATTCCTTTTAATTTATTTTTCTCATAGAAGTCTCCTAAAATTTTTACTTTATTCTTCCAACATTACGACTTTATTCTCGTAACACTTCGTCGTACAACTTACAGAAGAAGTTATTGAAATAAAAGCTACTTTTTGAAAATATTTTTCTGTCATTTGTAATTTCTTTCTCAGGAAAGAAAGTGAGAAAAATTGTGGAGTTGAGCCAAAACCAAGGAGTGCATTAAAAAAATAAAAAATCCAGATTCTTCCAAATACAAAATTCTCAGAATTCAAAAATTCAATTAATTTTGGTTGATCTACTAGGAAAATGAACCCAAACAGACTTCTAAACTCAGTTCAAAATCAACAAAGTTTCTGGAGCAACCCAAATTCAACCCAACTGAAAACTTGTGGACTTTGTTCAAAACACCACCAATTCAAACGGGCTGCACCAGTTTTGCCTCTGACCTTTTATCTGTGTGCGCTGTGCCTCAACAAGGCGTGCAGAATGGTGCTGGCAGCGTCCAGAGGATGGTGAAGTTTAAGAGCCCAGCTGGACAGAAGGGACACGTAGAGGATGAGCAACTGGATCAGGAGGAAAACGGAGTCTACGATCAGCAGGGCTACATCCGAGTTCTGGGAACAGAGAATGACGGAGGTAACGCACACAGCTTCTTCATCCAGACTTAATTGGCTTGTCTGATGACGACAGAGGCATAACTAGCTTCGTGTGCAGTCTGAACTGTCACAGAATCGTTACTTTTAGGAATAATTACTCGGGCTGAAACTATTAATCAGATTAATTATGATGAATCGATTATTGAAATAATTTAATAACCGATTATTCGAACAGGAGTACACAGACTCCAGAAAAGGTGATTTGCTGAAAGAACAACACAGTCAGAGCAGTAACCAAGTCAAAACTGTACAACATCTTTTTAGCACCTTTGGCTATCTATTATTAATCAGTTTGTCCAAAAATAATCAGATCATCTTTCTACTGTATTGATGAGTCAAGTTGAAACCGATGTTTATGTTAGAAGTATTCTTTTAGCTGTAGAGGCATTCTTTGCTACAAATGATCAAGCATTCACTAAAGGAATGTTATTATTCCATCTTGGGCAACTTGTTTATTTTCTAATTTAAATAAAGAATTTAATTATTTGTCTGTATTTTTCTAATATTGTATAAAAAAGGATTAATTTAAAATCTGCATAATGTGCCAGTTTTTTTGTTCGATTACTCATGAGAGTAATCGATAGATGTAACTAAATAATGATTAGTTACATCCCTAATAATTAAAAAGAGAAATTCTCATATAATGCAGTTCTGTTATTGTTCTTTGGTTCTGCAGAAGATGAGGATGGCCTCTCCAGTGTGGCTGGAGCCTCCATTTTTACCTTCCAGAAAAACAGACGTGGCAACAGCATGGCCAACACTGGTGAGATCTGCTGGTTTCCAGTAAAAACGATTACATTTTTACTCTAATGATTTTGTGAAGCTGGATTTGTCGCTTTTCATAACGGACGCTTTGTGTTGTACATCTCATTGGTGGACGCAGCAAGCGAGCTCGCTCGGACTCCGGGGAAAAGTGTGAGCCTCGGTCCGGCTGAACCCTGCACCCCGACGCGGACGGGCCGACGTGAGTCCAGATCATCGTCCCATCACATATGATCGACCAGATCCTGTGTTTATTTGAAGATGACACTTTTTTCTCTCTCTCTTTGACTAGACCACAAAGGCGAAATCAGGACACCACAGAGGGTAGGACCCCAAACTTAAGTGTTGATTTAAAATGCGCTTTGAGATTTGTCTGGTCTCTTAACCAGCTCCGGTTTAGCAGATCAAGAAGGTCCGGTTTGTCTCCACAACGCCTCACAGGCTCAGAAAGAGACTAACAAGTAAGCACAGCATGTTTTATTGAGATATGTAACGGTGCCTTCCGAAGGTTTTTGCACCAACACTGACATCTTTCATGATTGCCACGTGAAATTCAGACTTCAGTGTGTTTCATTGATGATTTCATGTGATCAACCAGCACTAAGTAATAGGGCTGAAACGATTCCTCGAATGATTCGAGTACCTCGATTACTAAAATTCCTCGAGGAAAATTTACCTGCCTCGAAGCTTCGTTAATTTATGTTTTATTAGTTAGCGCACCGTGTTCCGGCCGGGACTTCATTTGCGTTGCGCGGAGCTCTCACTTCCGCCTCTGAGTTGTTGACAAAAGCTAAGTCTCAGCGGCATAAAGTCCAATCTTCAAGATTGGCCCGTGGGGATTTTATTGATTGATGATAATGCCTGACTTTTTATCGTTTTTGGGGAACCAATAAGCATCCTTAAAATGACTGGGGGAATGCCTGGAGTACGGCAGCATTTCTCCTCCGGGGCTGCTGGTTGAAAGCGAACGGCGGGAAGAGCGCTGAGGTGAGCGGATAGCCTGAACAGGGCGGGTGGCTGAGTAGCTGATGCTTACCGTGTAAATGTAGCTTTACCGACGAACCGCACAATAAATTTCATATCCCGGTCTGAAGAAACGGGTGGCGGAGCGCATCGTACATGGCTGGTAGATGAGTTTCTGAGTGTGACCAGTGAAGGTGTCGTAAATATCCCGTATTGCTTCCCCCCGTGTTCGTCCCCCGGTCTAACGCTTCGTCAGTCCGCTGGTCTATTTCCTCCACCCCATCTTACGTTCGTTCATTCGCCCTCTCCTCCCACTCCAGGCGGCATTTCCCGTATTTTCAAACCCAAAGCGTGACAGGTTAGGTGGCAAGGTGAGTTTAATTAATCTATTAAACTCACTGAAGATGAATACATAAACTAAAAGCTGGATTGTAGACATTTTTTATTAGCACATTTGTGAGCCTGCCTCTTTGTTATTAAATTCAATATAATTTCAGATTTTTCTATAACTTTTCTTCTGGTTAACTTAGAAAGTGAGCTATTATTGTTACAGGTTAGTTTTCTAAACTACAAAAAAGCAACTGTTAGGGATGCTCAAATATGAAAAATTGGACTGATATTGATATCTGATAGTAACACCGGTATTATGCCAGATTTACCAATATTTCATTTTATAATTTTTTTTATCCGATTACTCGATTAATCGTAAGAATAATCGATAGATTACTCGATTACTAAAATATTCGTTTACAACAGCCCTACTAAGTAATGTATAAATGGGACACTGAACAGGAAATAAAAGATTATTTGTCCCTGCTGAACCACCACACACATCCTTACAAAGCCTTAAATTCATGTATAAAAACTTAAGACCTTAAAATGCCTTAAGTTTGTCTTTAAAATGGGGTGTGCTGTGGTGGCGCAGGGGTTAAGCACAACCTACATATGGAGGCCTTAGCTCTCGACGCAACCGTCGCAGGCTCAATCCCCGGCCCCGGCAACCCCCACCGCATGTCCCCCCCCGCTCCCCCCCCCCCCAATCAACCATCAAATAAAGGCCATGAGAGCTAAAACAAAAACAAGTTTGTCTTTAAAAAAAGTAAGTTGACCTTAAATATGTTAATCATAGGTCATTCATAATTTTTCTTCAACTTCCCACTTGTACTCTGTGTTGTTGTTCTTTTTAATCCCAATAAAATACATTTAAGTTTGCAATTTGAGGAAACTGTGAAAAAGTAAAAGGATGTGAATTATTTTTGCAAGCATGTAAATGTGCCACCATTCTAATGTTTTCAGCGCCGAGCCTTCGGTCGGACAGCGACAGTGAGCTCTCGCCGTCTGACTCTGAGGAGGATGGAGAGGAGGAGGAGGAGGACGAGGAAGAGGATAGGCTAAAGGAAAAGCTGAAAATTAATAAAGAGGAAAAAGAGATCCATAAAAACTACAGAACTCCTAGTAAAGGTTCGTCTGCAGCTCTCTTTAAGACTCCAGCCAAGAAGAGCAAGAACACACCTGAACCTGTTAACCAGCCCGCCATGACCGAGGAGTACTTTGAGGCTCACGGCAGCTCCAAAATTCTGACATCAGACCGGACCCTCGAGCGCCTGCAAACCCCTAAACTAGACAGGGTAGGTTGATCACATTCAGGGTTTTAAAACCTAATAAATGTGTCTAATTATGGCTAAAGTGCAAACTGATTTTCTGTTTGTTTTTTTCCCCCAGGAGACTTTGGCTCATCTTTTAGAAGGTAAACCGTCCTGTTACTCAAAGGAGATCCAGGAGCTGCATGACAAACACAGACAGCACTTTACCAAATGGATGTTACAGTTACAGTAAGTACGGCTCTCATTTCTGAAGTTTTTCCTCAAGGTCTGAGGGTTATCAATTTTTTATTTTATTTACTGTTATTGTTAATCTTGTTTTCTCTATATTGTTTTAAACTTTGAGAACATTTTTCATGTGTGAACCTTCATACCTTATGCTGCTGTTGCGCCTCAATTTTGCGGGACATTAAAGTGTTTCTATTTTATTCTATTCCATGATCTGAAAATGATTCTCTGGGGGGACAGTGGATGACCAACATTTTTCAGTAGGGGGCCGTGGCCCCCACAGTTCACCTGTTGGGGGCGCCACTGCTTACACTTTAAATGTTTTATAATAATTTTATAAATGCAATCTGAAAAACGTGGCATCCGTTTGTTTTCGGCACCAAAAGATTTTCAGCTGCAATTACAGTAAAAGATTAGTTTGACTTGAGGAAGCCGAATCAAAATGCAAGCCACACTTTTCACATTTTTATTTATGAAAAAACAATTATTCATCATTTTGGTTCCATTCTGCAACATTGTCCTGCTTCGTGTTAGTTTGTCGCCTAAAAGGGTGTGTGTGCGTGTGCGTGTGTGCGCGTGCAGGTTGGGATTCAGTGTGGTGGTTTACGGTTTGGGAAGCAAAAAGACTTTGTTGGAAGACTTCCGGGTGTCTCATCTGTCTCAGGAGATCCACCTCGTCGTCAACGGGTTCTTCCCCTCCATCACTCTCAAATCGGTCCGTATTCGAAAGAGGAAGAAAACACCTCATGAGTTGTTTAATAGTTTAATTGCAACGTTATCTCTTTTAGATATTAAACGCTTTGACCTGTGAGGTTCTGGAGCACCAGGGAACTTTCTCTACGCCCTCAGATCAGATCCACTTCATTGCTCAGACACTCAAAGACAGTAAGCGTGCTTGTTAAAGCGTTTTCCTCTCAAGTCGGACTCGACTCACATTTCCTCCCATGTCACCTCAGGCCCGGATCTCCACGTTTACCTGCTGATCCACAACATTGACGGGCCGATGCTGCGAGGAGAGAAGACCCAGAGTGCACTGGGGCAGCTGGCGGCGCTGCCAAACCTGCACTTAGTCGCCTCTATAGACCACATCAACGCTCCATTAGGTGGCTGTTAGGAGGAGTTTAGCTCAGAGCATTGATAAATGGGGTTTTCCTGTGGCTAAGTGGTTCCTGTAATGTTTCCAGTGTGGGACCAGTTCAAGCAGAGCCAGTTTAACTGGCTGTGGTGGGAGTGTGTGACGTTCCAGCACTACACCGAGGAGACGTCGTATGAGAACTCTCTCCTGGTGCAGCAGACGGGCGCGCTGGCTCTGTCCTCCCTCACACACGTGCTGCGTAGCTTGACGCCCAACGCAAGGTGAACTGTTTTAAAGATCTGATGAGTCATTTATTTATTGAGTGAAAGGGGAATTTATCAACAAGAATGTAAGGTTCGACTCAGTTTTGTGCCCCTAAAGGTGAATCTGATCTGTTTGTCCAAATTCAAGTTTGGGTTTGCTTCAGATTTCTTCTTATTCAGTAAAGTTTGCCATCATGCCTACAGCCGCAAATATAGAAAAAGCAAAACTCCTGAGAAAGTAGAAAAACTATACTATATTTTTTGGTTGATGCATTGAATGCTTGGACAATTATTCTCTCTGGTTTTAGATGCTGTGAAGCTAAGAAGAGTTTTGCTCGTACTTTATTACTTTTAGACAGTTCTTGTCTGAAATTGTGTGCCATTGTGTGTAACCATGGCAACAAGGCATTGATTTTACAACTTCTTTTAACTTTTGATAAAACATCAATATCATAAATTCTATCAAATTTGGGAGCGCTCGTTGTTTATGTAAAAGGAATTGACTCATCATATATGAAGGAAATCCCCACTAAAATACAGTAATATTGATAATGTTACTAGAGAAAAATTAATTAATGAATTAAAACTAAAGTCATATTGTGAATTCCCAACTTGGGGTGTAAATTAATTGCAAAAGGTAGGTGGGGAGGTTGGGGTGGGACTTCAAGTTTTTTTGTTTGTTTTTTAAGACATACGGTTTGAGTTTTGTTCCATTTTGTTGTGAAAAAGTTTGTTATGGGAGGGAGAAAAAGCTATAAACAAATTCATATATATATATATATATATATATATATATATATATATATATTTTTTTTTTTTTTTTTTAACCAATACTTTTATTAGAATTCATCTACTCGTTACTTTTCTTTTTGCAGAGGAATCTTCAAGTTGTTGGTGAAATTCCAGCTGGAAAACAAAGATAATCCTTCCTACTCGGGTACGCACTCGGGTTCAAAAGCTCAAACTTATGAACAGTTATTTTTTGGGGGAAGTGTAATTTTTACCTCACCATATTGATGATTTATAGACATTTCATTGTGCCAAATGCAGGCTTGTCATTCCAAGACTTCTACCAGCGCTGTCGAGAGGCTTTCCTGGTGAACTCTGACCTCACGTTGAGGACTCAGCTGACAGAGTTCAGAGACCACAAGCTGATCCGGACACGCAAGGTGACTTTCCCCAACTTTACTCCTTGGAAAAACTCTGTTTTGTATTCTGTCTTTAATGTATTCTTTGTTTGCTTTCCACCAGGGCGCAGATGGAGTAGAATACCTGATCGTTGCTGTGGAGACAAACACGCTGATTGATTTCTTAGAAAACGAGGATGATGACTGAAAGGACAAGACTTCCAAATCACGATCTGCAATTTTCCTGCAGTTGATATGAACTCATTCTGATAAATGGCGCTAGTTTAATAGTTGAAGCATTAGCTCTGAATGCACCGTTGCACTGTGACATTCACATCATGGTTAGATGTGCACATTTTTTTCAGTGTAAATCTGAATCAATAAAAGCCACCATGACTTAAATTATTGCTGAACATTATTTTTAATTTCAAAATAGATATGCGCGTTAAACAAAACATACATTCTTATGTTCTTGCAAGGCGTGTAGTCATGCAGCTGAACAATAGAATTCCTTAATAATTTGGGAAACCAGGGCCACAAAAATGCGACGTGGCAGTGAAATGAAATCAGAAACTGTACACATAAACGAGCAGAAGGTACCGGGAGGCGACGCGTGTGTGGGTTAGAATCCTGAGATTGGTGCTGGATATGGGAAAAGAGGGGGGAGTGGGACGTCGTTCTGAGTGCATGCTGTGGATATAGTTAGTGCTGGATCTCTGCAGTTTTCTGAGCTGATGATCTCTGACCATCTCCTGAATCTAGTGTGTAGGTCTGCAGCCTGTTCTGCGTGGCGGTGTGCACCACATGGAGCTCCTCTTCATCCAGGTCCCTCAGCAGAAGCAGGACCGCATCGAGGATGTGGGTCTGGAAAAAAAAAAAGCACAGCATCTCACTTTAACGGTGACTTAATAAGCTTCGCTGATCGGGTTAGGACAGGACTATATGTTATACAAAATATGTAAATTTTTTGCACAAAATTATTCCCAAGTAACAAGACTTTAGTCAGGTCAGTTCTGCCTATTTTGAGCTGTCATAATGAGTTGTTTTAGGTCCTCTTGTCACTTTAAATCCAAGTTAGCTGCTGCTTAACTCAAAATTTACTCTTGAACATGAAAATGACTACAAACAGATGTGCAATTATACAACTGTACATCTTTGAAAAGCAGAAGTGGAGCCTTCTTCACAACCAACAAGAATGCAAGTAGTTTCTGGATGGTAAGTCAACAACAACCAAACACTTGTCTTTTCTAGCAGAAATTACAGCAATTTTTAAAACGGCTTGTTTTCCAGACACCCAAAAAACATTGACTCATTATGAAAAACTGGCTGGGTGAGGGGTTTTTCTTTTCTTTTTTTTTCTTTTAGCACTAGGTGTTTTTTTAGAAGCAGTAGGAACCCAAATGGAAGTTTAAAAAAAGTGCAAAGTGTGAATTTTGCGCGGTACGTCCTCTTTAATCTCCCGGGCTTTCTGGGTGTCCATGCATCCTTAAAAAGTCTTAAATTCACAATCTAAAATTAAGGCCTTAAAATGTCTTAAATTGACTTTTAGAAAAGAAGTTGGCTTTAAATATGTTACAACTCATACATTTTGTTGTGGTGTTACTCGCACATTCTATGTAGTCTGGGTTCAAGTCGCTTCATTGTGCTCTGTGACTCAAAGCGGTTGAGGCTACTGCTAACTAGCTGCTAATATACTCCTACTAGCTAGCAAACCAGCTATATTGGAGACAGAGGAAGGAGGGGAAAAAATTAGCTAGTTAAAAAATGCAAGCTAGTGTAAGTGCAAATTTATTGCCAGGTGGACGGCCTTCATCTTCGCTGTTTGATCATTTCTATATGAGGCTACATTCATTCTGTGTCACAAAGCTTGGCAATACGGTAGTTAAGGCTGTTTCTTTTGTACATTTCTGGTGTGATACAGGTCTTAACTTTAATTCATAGTGGCCTTTAAAAGTCTTAAATTTGAATTGGTGAAATCTGCAGAAACCCTGGCTTCAGTCAACAGGTTCTAGTGGGGTGATGCTTGCAGATGCTACCTTTTTCATCGTCGGTTTCTCCATGGTGGATGGAGAGGAAAGAGAGGAGAATTTGTCTCTGGAGAGAGGCTTCATTCCCAGCTCTTCTCTGATTTTGCTGACGGGAAGAAAAAATAGAATTTCAGAAACGTCTTTATTGGTAAAGGTTAAAACTGTTGTGAAAAGTGATCAAAACCTACTTGGTCTCCTCCATGTTGTAGTTTAGTGGATCGTTCTCCATCTCTGCATCTGGAAGGCCGTTGTTGGGAAGCTGGTTGTGGATGTTGCCGGTGGGTGTGCTGACCTCGTCACCTTCCATTAGAGCGAGCGCGATCTCTTCCTCGGTTACCACTGAACACACAAAAGGTCAGACAAGGAAAGTGCCTCGCATAAGTGTTCGCAACCTTTGAAAAAATGGGGTAAAAAATGTTTTTATCACATTACAGATGCAAGTTAAATCGAAATCTGAAAAGTGTGGTGTGCCACAACTGCCTACAGAAATTGTTTTGCCCAACTGTGTGTAATTTACACATAACATACAAAAAATTTTAAACATTAACTGCAGAGAAAGGTCGATACAAAAACTTTTTCATTTTGTTTGCAATAAAATAACTTGACGTTTTCTGTTGTAACCTGACAAAATGTTGAAAAGTTCAATGACTATTTTTACTTTTGCAGGAACTGTGTGTGACCCAGCTACTGTACATCCCAAAGATTATGAGAAAATAAAACAACATCTAGGCTACAATTGCTCTCTGCCAGAGAGTATTTTTGTCATGCGCAGAAACATAACAAAATCACCTTGATTGTCGAGCTTTTGGAGTCGAGGAAGGCAACGCAGTACGGTGAGCCGATACCGACTTGGGTCGGTACCGCAACAGGGGTTCTCGGCCAACCACAGAACTCGGAGACGCGTCAGCGGACGCAGATGACAGAGCTCTGATAGTGTAGGAATCATGTTCCTCCTCAGGTACAGTTCACTCAGAGACAGACAGCCAGCCAAGGGAGATAGAGATGAGATGTTGTTCACACTGCAGAGAGAAAGTACTGTAGTAAGCAAATCATAAATTGTTCTGAACATGTGATGGAGAGAAAATGAAAATGGAAGTGTTCAAAAAGAACCGATCTGTCCCTCTATGTCTTATGTTACCTTGAATAAATAATTTACAACAGTAAAACTAACTTTAAAAATGACCATGATATGTTGTTTTATATGTGACAAGTGATATTTAAAGTGACTTTTGTTGATTTAACAGAAAAGCCTGGTTCATAACTTTAACAAGAAGATTGTGGAGAAAGAAAGCAAAGTTTACTTGACCAACCTGAGAGTCAACACTTCAATGCTGGGCATCTGAGAGAATATGGAAATCTGAAACGAGATGCAATTACACAATTTGATGGAGATGATTATTTTTGTAAGTATGTAAAGATCAACATAATTTACTGAGGTATCCACACAACTTTGCCTACTCACGTCAGTCAGGTTGCATCCCCTGCAAAACAACACGTAGCACAATATTAGTACAGACTCAACACATGGAGCCAGTACATCTTAACCAACACAGGTGTTAACATGTAAAGAAGGTGTAAATTAAAGATGTGATTAGTTTAAGCTCTTACCAGCAGTTTAGTTTCTTCACGCTTTCCAAGTCTGAGGCCTTAGCCTTAGCAAGAACAAGTTTCCGTGTTAGCTTCATTGCCTATCGCCTACACGCCCTAAAAATTAGGAATATTGTCAATGAAATGTATATTTAAAAACAACGCAGGTTGCTTCATGACAGCATCAGCGTAGAAACATCTCAACTCCGCTGCACAGGGAAAAGCTGGCGTCTTTAACATTAATGCGCATGCGCGTTACCAACAACGCGTCCTTGGTTACTACGGCTCAAAAGAAGAAAAAAAACTTTAGCAATTTATTTTGTCTCTTTTGTGAACCCTGCATGCTAGTAAATGCCTTAGTCAATTATTTTAAACAACCCTAGTTTTTTTAATATTAAAAGCGTGAAGTTAGTATTTGTCTTGTCTAAACACTCAAAATCCCACAATGCCTCTCGAGCAACTTCAGTAAATCGCGCTTGCGCACTAACCTCTCCCTCTTTGGACCTACGTCTCCACTGAAACGATGGTGAGCCTAGCCTGCTCCTTTCATAATCCGAATCAATCTTATGATTCTAGTGGTATAATCAATATTTTTGCCCCTGCTGAAGTTTTGTGGGGATCATGATTGCCTGTCCAGAATATTATTTGTGTTTGTTTGGTGGTTGTATCGACTGTAAACGCGATGTTTTTCGGAGCCATTGACACAGAAATGGCTACCGCCTTAGCTTTGCTCATCAAACCAGGCCGGCTAGTTACATTATATTTAGCGGCAGCTTAACGTCAGTCCCTAGAAGATAGCTTCCTCGTCTTTTCAGAGGTACAACAACACATTCAATTACGCGTAACCGTATAAAAACGGGTCTGAAATTGCTGCGTTTAAATGAGTGGGTTAGCCCGTTTATGAGAGGCTTCTAGCCTGTATGAATAACTACTGTAGCCCGTTTAGTCCAGTTTCCAGGTGCTTTGACTTTTCTGGTCCTAGTATTAAGCTAATATATTGTATATAGCAATGTACCGAACTTACACAGGATGAACTGAAAAAACGCGTTACCTATTAATCCCAGGAGTTGCATGAACCCTTGCTCATCACAGTGAAGATGGTACATTTCTCCCTAACAATCGTTTTGTTTGGTTCTCCCCCCCCCCCACCAGGCCAAGCGCACCAAGAAGGTGGGGATTGTTGGTAAATATGGCACGCGTTATGGCGCGTCGCTGAGGAAGATGGTGAAGAAGATTGAAATCTCTCAGCATGCTAAATACACTTGCTCTTTCTGCGGCAAGGTAAGTAAACGCCTCTGGGATGGCATCAATATAAATTGTACGGAAACAAAGTGAGGATGTTTTACTTGGAGAACTTGACAGCATTATTGTACTCTTTATCCACAGACCAAGATGAAGAGGAGGGCTGTTGGCATCTGGCACTGTGGGTCCTGCAGGAAGACTGTGGCTGGTGGTGCCTGGACGTACAAGTATGTAGTTTCTCTCTCCCCCAGCTCTTTGCATGTCTTAACTCAAGTGTCATTTGTTGGAACCTCACAGCCACTTCTGATTCTTTTAGATGGTTATTAAAACAGATGGCTTTTGGGTTTACTGGCGTCAAGGATGGAACATAGCTATTTTTTTGATTGATAAAGAAATGAATGCATTTGGACTTTAAAGCCATGACAGTGTCACATATGTTGTTCATATTCCTCATGTGAAGGGCACTAAATTGTTATTCACACGCCGTCCTCAATTCTGACCTCATGCGCAGAAAGCACGCCCAAGCCTGGGATTTAGCTGGACGGACTTGTGTAAATGACAAAATGATCTTTATAGAGTGACCGTTTATTGAAAAAATAAAAAATAAATAAAGGAGTGATTATAGGACCAGACGATGAGTCGATTTTTTGCAGATTTCATTTTGGGAAAATCAAGAATTTTTTCGTTTTCACCAATGAACTTGTGTTTCCATAAGAGTAGAGATGTTTTCACGCCCAAAGCCGCCGTCTTGTTTGACTAGCGTGTTTTACAACTTCTATTTATTTCCACTATAAATTCAGGTGAACTCTACGATGGAATATTAGGGCCAGGATGATACTTTGCTATTTTTCATTTAATGACGACAACAAAGACATAATATTGCAAGAATGCTCTTGTGCGACGATAGTCAAAATAATACGAGGGTAAATTAATTTTATGAGAAATCCAACTCAAAATCAACATGAGAATTGTTGAGGATCTTATGAATTTATACTTTGGCACATGTTTTCCCACATATTATGAAGAAATATATAATCTTAATCAGCGTCAAATTAATATCAGAACAGGGCATTATTTTATAAATGAGTGTATTTCTAAGAAAAGTACACGGACCGAGTTGCTCACAAATCCTAATGCAAGTTTTGTTTTTCATCAAAACAACTTTTTTGTAAAACATTTTCTGCCTTTATTCTTGTAATTAAAAATTCTCACGGAAGGAATGATGGAGATAAAAGCTAGTGTTTGAAAATATATAGTCATTTGTAATCTCATATTCTTTAGAATTTTTATTGTTATTTTTATTTTATTTGTTTAAATCCATTATACCCAGCCCTAAGTGATTGGTTTTGTTGTTTTTGCTGTTTGGCATCTTAATCGTTGTAAATTCACTTATTTGTTTACTGAATTCTTAGTTCTTACTCATATGTGACCATTTCATGCCGATTTACTTCCATGTTTTATACCAATAGGATTAAGCATTGCCTTTATCATGGCACATAATTATTGTTTGTTTGTTTTTTTTTAAGATTTGATATTGACCTCAATACGTGTTTCTTATTGTTTGTGTTACACATAACGTCAACTCCTTGTAGATTGATTTTAAATGAGCTGTTGCCAAAACAGGGTAAAATATTCCCAAACTAGGTATAAATTAAACTGTGGTTGGTACAAAATGTCCAAAATATAGCAGTTTCTACAGCAAAACTGTAAAAATATCTACAACAGAGTCGCATCAGCGTTTCTTTACGCTGATGGAGAATAACTGAATAACGTTCATTACCTTGACTCTGGGGATGTTCAGCGTTCTTAATATTCGTCTCTTCTGCTTCTTGCAGCACAACGTCTGCTGTCACAGTCAAGTCTGCAATCAGGAGACTGAAGGAACTGAAGGACCAGTAAACAGGAGCACAGCTGCTGGATTTGGGACTTTGTTTTCTATTATTTCAGCCGAACTAGACATGGCCTCAACATCGAAAAATAAAAGTCTGGAGCGGAGATCCTTGTGTCTTTGTAATGTTTGTGTCCTAATGAAAAACTTGTGATGGTGCTTCTTCATGAATGACGCTTCACTGATTGGTTATGAAGAAGAAGTGTGTTAGCACAGCAGATTTTAAATTGAAAAGTTGTCATTTCAATTTTCAGGATTGAAATGAAGGATGGTTTTGTCTTCAGTAGTCTTTTATAACCAATAATACTGGTGTAATTAAGACCCTAGTAGATTAACTGCTCAGGCAATTTAAAATTTAAAATCAATTTAAAATCTGTCAAATCTAAACGGTAAAGTTGGCAGAGAGGCTGTGGTTCAGTTGTATTTTTTCAACATTATCTCCGAGACTGTCACGACAAAGTATCAGTTTTAACAAATACGTGAAAAACAATTTCTATAAATGTTACATGCTGCAGTGTTGAGGGTTTTTCAGTGTACGGAATTAGTTTTTTATATGATGAAGTTTGGAGGGATCGATCAGCAGTATACTAAAGAGAAATTTAACTAATTTCATGTTTGTGGGAAATATCAATGTTGGTGAAATCTGGCAGGACAAGTTAACCCAAAAACATCCTAGTGAAATTCACTTTTTAGTGACCTCACCCCGTTTTTCTTTTTCTGTCAGGTTTACCAATTCTGATGTTGGGGAAAATGTTAATTGTGCTATTTTGCTCTTTCTCACACTTTGGTGAACTGCTTGCAAAACAATATTCAAACCGTGACACTATTAGCTTGCTGTGCTTCATTTAGTATGAAAAAATAATGTTCATTCAGTTTAAAATCCTTTGAAAAGTTCATCCGAAGCCATAAAAGTCTTCAAAACGAAATGGACGGTTACGGAGTGTCTCCGCAGGGGGGCGCTTTTACTCGGGTAAGAGCCGTCACTCCAGCTGACTCCTGGTAGAAACAAGTATGGCGGCGTCCAGTGTTTTCCGACCGGGCTTGTTCAATCACAAAGTAGCGATAGTGACCGGCGGAGGGACCGGGATCGGTAAAGCCATCTCTGCGGAGCTGCTCGAGCTAGGTGAGACTAGTTTGTTTAAAAAAAAAAGTTAATTTACTTTTAACAAACTCAATAGATTTTTCAATACCTATCTGGTGAACTACACTACAGATACATGTTTTTTAGGTAATAATTAACCTTGAATGTACCCTATCAGTCCAAGAATGCACGTGCAGTGCCGTTGTTACGTAACACAACGTTTGTTTTACAGTCTTATTCATCAGAAGAGGAGCAAATTAATTTTAGATTCAGAGGCATATTTACATAAACATAAGGACTTGTCATGACCTCGCGGTAACTTGCTGATCATCAGCTTCATATCATCATGTCTCCTGACCCCTCTGACCTCCTGCTGCTGCTCTGTCTGCAGGCTGCAGCGTGGTGATCTCCAGCAGGAAGGCAGAAAGGCTGGAGGCAGCGGCTCAGGAGATGAGGCAGAAGATCCCCCCCAGCAGCCCTGCTAGTGTCACCACGGTTCCCTGTAACATCCGCAGTGAGGACGAGGCGAGAGAACATGTTCAGACCTCTCTGCATACTCATCTGCTCAGCAGCACGAGTGACTGCTTTAACTGGACTTGGGGGGTTTTTTGTGACAGGTGAAGGCTCTTGTGTCTTCGGTGCTGAAGCGGTATGGTAGGATAGACTATCTGGTGAACAACGGAGGGGGTCAGTTCAGCAGCCCGGTGGAGAAGATAGCCTCCAAAGGCTGGAAGGCTGTGATAGACACCAACCTGACTGGAACCTTTTACTGCTGCAAGGAGGGTAAGTTCAAGTCAGGCACCTTCAGATAAAAAGTATTGGAACATTTTGCAGATTTTTCATCTAATCACTTGAGTCATTTTTATACAATATTAGAAAAGCATTAATAGATGCAAATAAACAAAACTATGACACTTGTAGAAAGTGTCATAGTTCTATGTAGAACTGTTTTATGTAGAACTGCTTTTAGACAAAGCAGTATTTTAAAAAAATCTTAAATGCTAAATGTATATATTTTTCTTGCTGTTTTTAGAGTTTGTATACTCCAGTTAACACGTGATTGTTTACTAAATTAGTTGATGATTATTTCAAAAATCAATTCATCCCGATTAATTGTTTGAGCCCTAAATGTGATGGACCATGATAGAGTAGAATGCAATTGAGAAGTAGATGAATAACAGATTTTTGAAATCTGACAGCCATGACAGACATTTGTTTTCTTGTGAAAAAGTTCAAGGCATACAAATACTTGCGTCAAGACACTGAGTTCTCTACATGACCGCCCTATGTCCCTTCTCTCAGTCTACACAGCCTGGATGAAGCAGCATGGAGGAGTGATCATCAACATCATCGCTGACATGTGGAAAGGCTTCCCAGGCATGGCGTAAGACGCGTTCACCAACAAACTGACTAACAATGTGAAAAGTTTCTGCACACTTCCTGCTACGTCCTGTCGTTGCTTCTCGCTGACAGGCACACAGGAGCAGCGAGGTCAGCCGTGGATAACCTAACCAAGACGATGGCCATCGAGTGGGCATCCTCAGGAATCCGAGTCAACGCTGTGGCACCTGTACGTGACGCTACGAACTGATCAGAGTCTGTGTTTCTGTGCTGCAGTAACTGGGGTATTTGTTTGGCTTAAGGGAACAATATTCTCCAAAACTGCAATGGAGAACTATAAGGAACTTGGACCTCACCTCTTCAAGATGTCCATCCCACTTAGCCCTGCAAAGAGACTAGGACTGCCAGAAGAGGTGTGTACTATTTAAAATACAACCACAATCGTCAACACCTATTGCTTAGGGTAAAGACGTGTGTCAAAGATTGTGCTGGAATGTACGAATAATCCAATGAAACTGCTAATTGAAGACAGAAATATTAATCAGCCCAGAAAGTTTGTATTATAACTCATGATTCTTGTTAAAAAAAAACAAACAAAAAAAAAACCACCCATGGTACAATGTATTTAAATTAATGTGCAGAAATATTTAATTATAAGACATTTAAAGCCATGAAAATCTACTTTTCTTTGCTCAGATCTCCTCTGCTGTATGTTTCCTGCTGTCTCCCGGTGCCTCGTACATTTCTGGGGCTACCCTGAGAGTGGATGCAGGACAGAGCCTTTATCACGCCCTGTGGGAGATACCTGGTATGTCCAGCTGGTTATCACAGCCACACTTATATTGTCGACTTTCTAAGGTTGTCTTTATACCCTGCACTTTATAGTGAGCTGATTGTTTCTGTGTGTTTTGTGTGCAGAGCACAGCTCATGGCCTGAAGCTCCACAGGGGGAAAACCTGGACGCTCTGAAGGAACTGCTCAAGACACAAAGCAAACTTTAATACATTCTAGAACATGCAAACAGCAAATGGTTAGATGGCAAGTACCTCAGAAGTACAGCCACAGTGGTAAAACACCAGACCCTTAATGATCGAACCTAATGTGTATATGTGGAGTGTGGTTTATAGTGGAAATTGTGTGCAAATTTGTATATAATGAAGTAACAACGTATGTGTAACTTTTTGTTGGGATAGATGAATTTGATGCTAAAATATTTTAATTATTAGCATTTTTCAGCTATTTTGAAGGTAATACCATACTTCTTTTTACTTAACACACAAGTGCTTTACAAATGGAAGTTTAGTCACTTAAAAAGTGCTAAACACTAAGAGATTGAAAAATGTAAACAATAAAATATGGGTAGTCTGCACTTTTGCCTGAGACTAAAAATTAGTAAAAGTCTGTAATATAAGTATTTTTGTATTTTTATGGTCTATATAAAGATGGGAAGAGGAAGGAAAAATGTTGTAATTTCCTGATTTACTTGTTTATTCACTTTTCTAAGCTGCGTCCATACATTTATGAATTATATCAATTTCATCTGTATTTCAGCTTGACTTCATCATCAATTTGTGTTAGTTGGATTGTTATGGTATATTTACATGTGGTAGTGAAAGCTAACTATATGGAGGGATTTTTAATATGTGTAATATGTGTACAACAAAATCTATATTTGTGTGTTAAATCATGAATCTTAAGAATTTTACTTCTTATTTTATCCTAAACAAGAACAGTGAATATGTGGACATAAGTTCATACTACGTTGGTAACCAAGTAACATCGATATATCTTTGGTGGCGTATACTCTAATGAAGGTCAACTTTATTTTTTACATGAGCAAAATATTTATTATTCCAGTAAATATATGTAAACCTAATCACATATTATGTTATACGTATGCTCGCGCTTTATGAAAACGTTGGGGTTTTTTGTCCCCAACACTTCGCCGTAATTCTGCCGTCAAGTGCCGCTGATTGTCGCAGTCTTCATTTCAACAGCAGAGGTCACAACAAACCGTTCAGGTACTTCTATTTATATTTTTTAAGCTTTACATTATATAGATATTTCTATTGCCATATCTCGGGTTGTGGTTCCATATTATTACCGCAAACCAAGCAGTGAGCTAAAACAGGTCTTGGAGTGAATTTGTGATATCATAGGCTACTCTAGCTAGCGTGCTAACTGAGAAATCACCGACTTTCTTCAGAAAGAGTACAGCTATTGTTTTTTCTAAAGAAATAAATAAAAGTAGATAAGTGTGTAGTATACTGACATCTTTGTGCTTTGATATATTACAGTTATGGTTCCTGTTGTATCATTAAAATGGCTTCTTTTCAACTTTTCTGCTAAAAAGCTGTAGCATCTATAATATGGGCAGATTAACACTGGTGTAATAAAACACAAAATTAAGTGAAAAGGAAAATAATTCAAACCGTAATTTAATTTGTTTTATTCACGTACATTTTAAGCTTCCCTAAAACAGATGAAAAAGCATAAAAGGCATCTTCATAAATTATGTCTTGGAAGAACATCACAATAGAAGAGTTTCTAATAAACATAATGAAATTTGTGAACGTGATACAGCTGCTGTCATAGAAGAGCACAAAAACAAAACACGTATAAACTTAGCATTTTAACCATGTTTGTGAAGATTTCTTCTGCTTGTTTTCATTATTTATCTTATTTACAGTGAATTGTACCAAACACATTTACAACCGGAGAGTTTATTTTATGAAAGGAGAACACAAAGAGCATTTGAAGCACCAACAAGATGAGAACTGAGAAACATTTTTGCTTTCAGCATGGGAGGTGATCACGGCCACAGCAAGATGTCCATGCCGGACTGGCGCCAGTGGAAGGTGGAAGGAACCCCGCTGGAGTTCACGCAGCAGCGATTGGCAGCCAGGGGCCTCAAAGACCCGTGGGCACGGTCAGTATCTCTACACACATGTAAAAATGTCTGAGGGATGTAAGTAAGTTAATTACAGTTCAACAACTTAAAGGAACAAATATGAAAAATAAAAAGTTTCAACATCCCAGTGAATCTTTAAACTAATATTATAAAGCAACTTTTGATTCAGTTTCAGCATTAAGTTATCTTGTGTTTACACCTGCCATTGATTGCGTTGAATCTGATTAAACAGAAATAACAGGGCATCTGTGCATCCTTAGAAAGTCTTAAGTTCCTATTTCTAAATTAAGGCCTTAAAATATCTTGAATTCATTTAATGTACTAAAGTTGGCCTGTAGTATGTTACTACAGGCCATATCTCGGGTTGGTTAGTACATTAAATGAATTCAAGACAGAATTGGTCTTCAAATTTGTCCTGACAGGACTATTTAATCTGGTATATTTGATTTTTTTATTTATTTATTTATTTTTTTCACTGAACCTTCCTCTCAGGCAAAACTTTGAGGAAGATGACAGAGGCAAACAGGCAAGGTTGGGAATGTCCTACTCAAAGTCCAGAGCTAAATTGTACAGGACATATTGTGAGTCAGCTGTAGGAGGCTGTGAACAAAAGATGTTCTCCCACGCTGCATTTCCGTTGACCATATAATTGCACAATTTGACATTTTGAAAATAAATTTGCTTAATGGCAACAAAACTTGATTTTCAATAATAAAAAAAAGGTTTTGGTGTTAGAATGAGGTGGGTTTTGACCCTCTCACTGTTTTTTTTTTTCAATGTCACATGCTGTTTTTATTTTAATTATGTGAAGCACTTTGAAATGCCTTGCTGCTGAAATGTATTATACAAATAAAATTTGATTGATTGATTGATAGATATAAAAATTGGTTTAATTCATACAACTGCAATGGAAACAGTCTTTTTTTTTCACATCACACGAGTCACATGGTCAGCAACTGGATGTTGCCACTGGCACAAACTAAGAAGAAGAAGAAGACAACAGGAAGTAGTTGAAGGATGACAGTGTGACAATTTTTTTATGACTATTGACATTTTTCTGCACATTTGTAATGTAAATTCAGCTAATGTCTGATGGATATGTGAGGCAGAGTTGGCAAATATTTGCAAATCATAATACAGGATGCTGAGTGACTCCCACCAAAGAAACCTCAATGTCAAAACTGAGTCAAACGTTGTTTTAATAAACTATCACTTTAAGGTTTATGTAACTATATTATTGCAGCTTAACAAAGTTTCCAATCAATTTATCAAAGTCTGATTTTTATGCTGGATAAATCTGACACTTTAACAAGGTTGTGTTTGTATCTAAGATGATGTCTGACTTTCTTCTCCCTTCCGTCTCTGTCCTCCTGCAGCAACGAGGCATGGAGGTATTCAGGCGGTTTCGCGCGCGCGGTCACTCTGTCGGAAGTTCTGTTCCGAGGATTTAAATGGGGCTTCGCTGCGTTCACTGTTGCTCTGGCAATAGAGTACACCATGTTTCCCCCAAAGAAAGGAGGACACTGATTCTCCTCCCTGGAGCCAGCATTATGTAATTTGATTTTATGATGATCTGTATTTTCAGTTTAATAAAGCTTCTTTTGATCCCCTCCATAGATTTATTTTTATTCTTTATGGTGTTTTAAAATCAGGATTTTTACCACGTTTTTAAAACTTCCTTTCCTCACACTGATAAGGGTGGAAACGGAGAATCTGCAACACCAACTATTCTTGTTTCTTCTTCCTGCTCAGTTTTCTGAGGCAGAGCCTCAGACATTTAAATGTCAGTGCCACAAAAACCAGCAGCACTGTAGCTAGTACGGCCATGACGTCCAGGCTGTAGTACTGGAACCAGTACAGGTCATGGAAAGCAGGTCTGAGGTGTTTCGCTCCTTTATGTTGCATCACAAATTCAGTCCAGAACACTGACAGATCCAGAGGGTCGATCGGCCGGTCGTTGTGAAGAGCCGAAAGCTTCTGGATGTTCTCTTTGTACCTGAGCGCACACACACAGGGATGGAACAGGATGAACTCAGCTGAAGGAGAGGAATGTTTCAGCTGCGCCGCCTCCTACCTGGGGTCAT